>NC_137469.1:135050438-135294666 GCF_964235325.1 Thermobia domestica | reverse complement strand
TACGATATTTTTTTTCGTATTATCCAAATACACACTTCAGTAACAACTGCGGCCTAACACAGTTAAGAAATTGAATTGAAAAAGTTTAGTGCGGTGGCCCTGTAATTGAATATTTTTTGGTAAACACCCTAGCTTTTTGTGGTAAACTCAGGCTTTTCTTTTTCGAGCGACAAAAGAGAGAAGAAAATATGGTGATTGTGAAAATAGTATATCAAATTCAGATTTCAACGGATTTACATACTTCATGGCGTCTATATACCGAAAATGTGATTTTTCGATATCCGTCCTTCCGGTCCGTCCGTTCGGTACACTTTTCTGTGCACTCGCCTAGAGGCCATACCGTTCAACGTATCTACACCAAATTTTAAACTTAGGGTTTACATAGTATTCCTACAGGAGATTTTCCCATTTTTTCCTACCGCCTAAAATAAGTGTGGTTTACTAACAGCCGAAAATCGAAAAAAGCTATTTTCTCCAAAATGGTTTTAACAATTTTGTTTATTTTTCATTAATCAATATTTAATTAACAACCCTATATTGCAGTATCAGATATTTCTCTTAGAAAAATTTACGAGGGGTAGTTTATTCTTGGAGGTGACTTTTTCTCGACGATGATCTCAGAAAAGACACTGGCAAATTTTGTACACACTTCATAAACAAATATTTAACCTTGCAACATGGTATAAGTCAATTGACCTGTAGTAGTTTATTCTTGGAGTTGAATTTATTTCCAGTGAGTTTCTCACACACGACCAGTTGGCAACCCTGTATCTCGACAACGAAGCTGAACTCGAAAACTGCAAGAGAGCCATTTGTCTCCTTTTGATGTCATGAATCATCTCCCGAAGTTTGTGGACATCTTTCAGGTTCACCCTTAATGAAGCTTCTTTTCGAAAAGTTAACTATTAACTTTAGATATTGTTTATTTTTTAAAAAAATCACAAATGCCGTTATTAATTTTATGGCAGAGACCTACTTTTGAGAGAATAGATCTTTAAAAATAATTTTAAAACTTAGACTTTTGTTTTCGAGACATTCCAGACAAGACGAGACATTTTAAAAGCTATCTCGTGTCCAAAACATTTGTTACGTCTTCTTTTGGATGTCACAAAGCGCGTCTCGTCTCTTTCTCGAGACATGTCTTATCTCGTGCGCATTCGTTAACACTTGGGAAGGATTATCTTTCTACTCAAAGCATTGTTTTTATAATGGTTGCATATTTATGATAATTGCCGTCAACACAAATTACAGTCCTTTTGTTGAATTAATTGTTTATTATTATTATTGAAATTAAAATTAAATGGAATATCTAGTTTAACGTTGCACGATTATGCACCTACGCTAAGGGAGAATGATGATGAATGAAATGATAAAATGAAGAAAGTGGGAGGAAAATGGAAAATTCCAAGAAAACCCATACCCATGCACACGGTATTTGTCTACCTCAAATTTCACTTGGCGCGAAGTGAAGTCGAGCGACGGACCCATGAATGTTCTATTATTATTATTATTATTATTATTATTATTATTATTATTATTATTATTATTATTATTATTGAAGTGAGCTTAACGAGTTTCAACCGTCCGACTCAACCAATGTTTGGGTGCCTGTTCGTTCGTCTACTCCATGACAACTTTTCATAAAAGACATTTCCTTTTAATGAAACTAGTAAGTGCCTTTTAGCTTTGAGAAGTAACTATTGCTTGGAATTTGAAATCTGCAAAATATAAGAGGTAAAATTAACCAAATGGTGCAAGTTTACACTAATGTATACAAAACAATTTTGCAGTATCAATTACGTGAATCTTGTCCCATAAAGAAGCCGAAACCCTACACCGAAGAGCCCTCCGAGATTTGATAATTGTCCACACGGACTGAAATTGTCATTTGAAGCCAAGACTTTAATATGAAGGCAATATTTTTTTTAAAATAGACGAAAAATTTGAAAGTTATAAGCATTTTCATATTTTTGCCTTTTCCCATAATGGAGCCGTAACACACTATACTGATGAGCCCCCCCGACTCCAGGATTTGATCATTTTCCATTGGACTGAAATTGTCATTTGGAACAAACACTTTAATACGAAGCCCAACATTTCTTTAAAATAGACGATAAATTCGAACGTTATAAACATTTTAACATTTTTGCCTTTTCTCATAAGGGGCCCGTATTAGCCTACACTGAAGAGCCCCACGATATTTGATCCTTGACCACTGGGACTGAAATTCTCATTTGAAACCAAAACTTTAATATGAAGCCAAAAATTATACTTGCACCATTATGAGGCATCAATTTAAACTGACTGGGTTCCAGTTCACTCCACTATTATGTTTAGTTTAGTTAAGTGGTAATTTGTGACAGCTTCACATCATCAAAAGAATCTTTCACCCCCCCCAGAAGTTTGTGCTGGATCCGCCCCTGAATTCAATAGACACTTTTCCTATTTTTTTTATCACCTTGTTGGGGCTCCCTCGTACAAATAAAGAAGCCGTAATATTACAATCAAGGGGTTCTATATATTAGGTATTTCTTTAGTTACCTACCCCTAACCGCACAGGGCCATCTTTGGTAGAATAAAAAAATGCTAGGTGATATTACAATCATGAAAGGGGAGAGGATGCTGACATTTTTTCTTTTTTGGTATCGTCATGAATTTTACACATATGTTACAATTTGATTCTTTCCCACATAAAAAAATAAACAAAATAATTATAATAATAAAAATGATAACGTCACTTCCATCGGGATTCGAACCCGCTACCTTTCGGCATATAAACTAGCTGCTTTAACTAACTGAGCTATTTGTTTTCTTACTTGAAGTGAGCCTGTTCCTGTAAAGACGATATTTCATTACGGTCGCGCTACCAATTCGTCCTTTTCCATACACAATTTCCACTTTTTGCTCTATCTTTACGTTAATACTTGGCATATATTCATATATTTGGAGTTTGCAGATAATGCACGAAATAAGACATATTAGAAATATTTCGTTAAAAGTTTCGTTTGTAGATTTTATCCACATTTCTCTCAGTGATATAGGTGTCGCTGCTTCGTGTTGAACTGCAGAATTCCCTCGCGTTCTTGAAAATTTCCCACCTTAGCAGAGTTGGTAATTCTCGATATTTCTGTCGATTTAATGTTTTTTGCTTCTAATTAATTTATTTTAAGCTAATATCTAACACAAATATTAAAAACGGGTTTGTTATTAACCTGTCCTGCTGGGGAAACCTTCCGAAATTTCGAACATATAAAGAAAACAGAGATATTTCCAAAAAATTTCAAAATAAAGAGACGCGTCATTTATTTTGCTCATAGTAGTACATTTACACAATGCTTTGTTTCACTAATCACACTATCAATACTTTGAATTGGAACTCGGTGTTTATTTTTAGGTAGACGTAACCTTTGAACTAAATCTTCAGTTACAAAATTACTTTGACTGGCAGAATCTAATAATACTCTACATGGATATAACTTACCATTTGAATCTCGTACATTTACTATATCAGTAGATAACATAACAGTAACATTTGGTTTTCCCTTAAAAATTCAATAAGAACATTGTCATATTTTCCCTATTCGTATTAGAGTGACTCGAAAAGCTTCTTGATTGTGAATTAGCAATACTGGATTTCTCATCTGCTTTTGACATTACGTCATAATTCAGCAATGTATTATGCCTTTTGGAACAGCGTTTACAGCCACCTGATCTGCACGTCTTTAATTTACATTCTTTTTTGAGACAGTTGAAACATAATAAATTATTTGGAACATAGTCTTGTCTTTCTTTTGCTTCAGCGTTTAAAAATGCAGGACATTTAAACAACTGATGTATTAGGTTTTGCTTACAAAAATTACAGAAAGACTGAGTTGTTGTCACGTATGATTTGGTTGTTTTTTCTTTTTGTTTTGGTTCAGCACTCTGTCTATTTTTTATCGCCCCTTGACCTTGACACTACTTCCTGCGATGGTGTATTTTTTATAGTTTCAAATGCTTGACACCTACGTTCCAAGAAAGCAAAGAACTCTGATAAGGGAGGGAAAGAATGATCTGTGATTTGTAACTCCCACGCACGCCTAGTGTTACTGTTAGGGCTGTTCCTAATTCCGGAATTCCGGAATTTTTCGGAACGGAAATTCCAATTCCGGAATCGGAACACAGTTTCAAGACGTTCCGGAATTCCGGAATTTCGGAACGTTCCGGAATTCCGGAATTTCGGAACATTCCGGAATTTCGAAACTCCGGAATTTCGGAACATTCCGGAATTTCGAAACGTTCCGGAATTTCGGAATTTCGGAACATTCCGGAATTTCGAAACCTTTCCGGAATTTCGAAACATTCCGGAATTTCGGAACATTCCAAGTGACAAATGAGAGAAGAAAGTATGGTAAGCGAAAAAAAAAATCAAATTTGAGATTTCAACGAATTTACACGTATTATATCCCCTAATACCGAAAAAGTTATTTTTCGATACATGTCCATCTGTTCGTCCGTCCGTTCGCTACACTTTTCTGTGCACTCGCCTAGAGGCCAACCGTTCAACTTATCTGCACTAAATTTTAGTTTAAGATTTTCATAGTATTTCCTATAGTTTCTTTTATTTCCCTCCTACTCCCAAAACAAGGGTAGTTTCCTGTACGATGAAAATAGAAAAAATATATTTTCTCATAACTGGCTCTAACGATCTTGTTTTCTTTCTTTTTTTATAAATCAATATTTAATTATTAACCCTCTTTTGTGGTATAAGGCATTTATCTGAGAAAAATCTACAAGGGGTAGTTTATACTTAGGGGTGAGTTTTTTCTCAGTGATTTTCTCAAAATGGACTCAAGTGTTTTCGTTCATATTTCATAAATAAATATTTCATTAATATCTTAACAATATGGCATAAATAACTCGTTTGTCCTAAAAAAAATGCGAGGGGTAGTTTATTCTTGGTAGAGTGTGTTGTCTGGGCGATTTTCTCAAAAATGACTCAAAAGAGTTTATTCGTATTTCAAAAATACATATTTCGTTAATAACCGAACAATATGGCAAAACTCGTTTGTCCTAAAAAAAATATACGAGGGGTAGTTTACTCTTGGGGGTGTTTTTCCTCCACGGTTTTCTCAAAAATAAATGAAGCAATTTTGTTCGTACTCAGAAATAAATATTTCATTAAAAACATAATAATATGGAATAACTCGCTTGCCCTGAAAGAATCCTCAAGAGATAGTTTATTCGGGGAGTTATTTTTTCTCACGATTTTCTCAAAAATTACGTGGACAATTTTATTGATAATTCATAAATAAATATTTCATTAATAACCCTATATTTTGGTATAAGTCATTTCTATGAAAAACAATTACGACGGATAGATTATTTTGGGGGTCAAGGTTTTTCCCAACAATTTTCTCGAACGACAGGCGATTTTGTTCAAATTTCGCAAATAAATATTTCATTAATAAGCAAAAGTATATCTTAACTCATTGTTCGAAACAATTCACAAGAGGTAGGTTACTTCTGACGTGTTCTTTTTGAACGACTTTCTCGAAAATGACTCATTTGATTTTTTCATATTTCATAAACAATTATTGCATTAATTGCTCTATTATATGTCTAATGAAAATGTGCTCAAAGTGTGAGTTAGTTTTGTAGTGTGGATTTTCTTCAGTCGAAATTTTTTATTTGATAATCTGACGTTCGATGTATTTGAATAATACGATATTTTTTTTCGTATTATCCAAATACACACTTCAGTAACAACTGGGGCCTAACACAGTTAAGAAATTGAATTGAAAAAGTTTAGTGCGGTGGCCCTGTAATTGAATATTTTTTGGTAAACACCCTAGCTTTTTGTAGTAAACTCAGGCTTTTCTTTTTCGAGCGACAAAAGAGAGAAGAAAATATGGGGATTGTGAAAATAGTATATCAAATTCAGATTTCAACGGATTTACATACTTCATGGCGTCTATATACCGAAAATGTGATTTTTCGATATCCGTCCTTCCGGTCCGTCCGTTCGGTACACTTTTCTGTGCACTCGCCTAGAGGCCATACCGTTCAACGTATCTACACCAAATTTTAAACTTAGGATTTACATAGTATTCCTACAGGAGATTTTCCCATTTTTTCCTCCCGCCTAAAATAAGTGTGGTTTACTAACAGCCGAAAATCGAAAAAAGCTATTTTCTCCAAAATTGTTTTAACAATTTTGTTTATTTTTCATTAATCAATATTTAATTAACAACCCTATATTGCAGTATCAGATATTTCTCTCAGAAAAATTTACGAGGGGTAGTTTATTCTTGGAGGTGACTTTTTCTCGACGATGATCTCAGAAAAGACACTGGCAAATTTTGTACACACTTCATAAACAAATATTTAACCTTGCAACATGGTATAAGTCAATTGACCTGTAGTAGTTTATTCTTGGAGTTGAATTTATTTCCAGTGAGTTTCTCACACACGACCAGTTGGCAACCCTGTATCTCGACAACGAAGCTGAACTCGAAAACTGCAAGAGAGCCATTTGTCTCCTTTTGATGTCATGAATCATCTCCCGAAGTTTGTGGACATCTTTCAGGTTCACCCTTAATGAAGCTTCTTTTCGAAAAGTTAACTATTAACTTTAGATATTGTTTATTTTTTAAAAAAATCACAAATGCCGTTATTAATTTTATGGCAGAGACCTACTTTTGAGAGAATAGATCTTTAAAAATAATTTTAAAACTTAGACTTTTGTTTTCGAGACATTCCAGACAAGACGAGACATTTTAAAAGCTATCTCGTGTCCAAAACATTTGTTACGTCTTCTTTTGGATGTCACAAAGCGCGTCTCGTCTCTTTCTCGAGACATGTCTTATCTCGTGCGCATTCGTTAACACTTGGGAAGGATTATCTTTCTACTCAAAGCATTGTTTTTATAATGGTTGCATATTTATGATAATTGCCGTCAACACAAATTACAGTCCTTTTGTTGAATTAATTGTTTATTATTATTATTGAAATTAAAATTAAATGGAATATCTAGTTTAACGTTGCACGATTATGCACCTACGCTAAGGGAGAATGATGATGAATGAAATGATAAAATGAAGAAAGTGGGAGGAAAATGGAAAATTCCAAGAAAACCCATACCCATGCACACGGTATTTGTCTACCTCAAATTTCACTTGGCGCGAAGTGAAGTCGAGCGACGGACCCATGAATGTTCTATTATTATTATTATTATTATTATTATTATTATTATTATTATTATTATTATTATTATTATTATTATTGAAGTGAGCTTAACGAGTTTCAACCGTCCGACTCAACCAATGTTTGGGTGCCTGTTCGTTCGTCTACTCCATGACAACTTTTCATAAAAGACATTTCCTTTTAATGAAACTAGTAAGTGCCTTTTAGCTTTGAGAAGTAACTATTGCTTGGAATTTGAAATCTGCAAAATATAAGAGGTAAAATTAACCAAATGGTGCAAGTTTACACTAATGTATACAAAACAATTTTGCAGTATCAATTACGTGAATCTTGTCCCATAAAGAAGCCGAAACCCTACACCGAAGAGCCCTCCGAGATTTGATAATTGTCCACACGGACTGAAATTGTCATTTGAAGCCAAGACTTTAATATGAAGGCAATATTTTTTTTTAAAATAGACGAAAAATTTGAAAGTTATAAGCATTTTCATATTTTTGCCTTTTCCCATAATGGAGCCGTAACACACTATACTGATGAGCCCCCCCGACTCCAGGATTTGATCATTTTCCATTGGACTGAAATTGTCATTTGGAACAAACACTTTAATACGAAGCCCAACATTTCTTTAAAATAGACGATAAATTCGAACGTTATAAACATTTTAACATTTTTGCCTTTTCTCATAAGGGGCCCGTATTAGCCTACACTGAAGAGCCCCACGATATTTGATCCTTGACCACTGGGACTGAAATTCTCATTTGAAACCAAAACTTTAATATGAAGCCAAAAATTATACTTGCACCATTATGAGGCATCAATTTAAACTGACTGGGTTCCAGTTCACTCCACTATTATGTTTAGTTTAGTTAAGTGGTAATTTGTGACAGCTTCACATCATCAAAAGAATCTTTCACCCCCCCCCCAGAAGTTTGTGCTGGATCCGCCCCTGAATTCAATAGACACTTTTCCTATTTTTTTATCACCTTGTTGGGGCTCCCTCGTACAAATAAAGAAGCCGTAATATTACAATCAAGGGGTTCTATATATTAGGTATTTCTTTAGTTACCTACCCCTAACCGCACAGGGCCATCTTTGGTAGAATAAAAAAATACTAGGTGATATTACAATCATGAAAGGGGAGAGGATGCTGACATTTTTTCTTTTTTGGTATCGTCATGAATTTTACACATATGTTACAATTTGATTCTTTCCCACATAAAAAAATAAACAAAATAATTATAATAATAAAAATGATAACGTCACTTCCATCGGGATTCGAACCCGCTACCTTTCGGCATATAAACTAGTTGCTTTAACTAACTGAGCTATTTGTTTTCTTCCTTGAAGTGAGCCTGTTCCTGTAAAGACGATATTTCATTACGGTCGCGCTACCAATTCGTCCTTTTCCATACACAATTTCCACTTTTTGCTCTATCTTTACGTTAATACTTGGCATATATTCATATATTTGGAGTTTGCAGATAATGCACGAAATAAGACATATTAGAAATATTTCGTTAAAAGTTTCGTTTGTAGATTTTATCCACATTTCTCTCAGTGATATAGGTGTCGCTGCTTCGTGTTGAACTGCAGAATTCCCTCGCGTTCTTGAAAATTTCCCACCTTAGCAGAGTTGGTAATTCTCGATATTTCTGTCGATTTAATGTTTTTTGCTTCTAATTAATTTATTTTAAGCTAATATCTAACACAAATATTAAAAACGGGTTTGTTATTAACCTGTCCTGCTGGGGAAACCTTCCGAAATTTCGAACATATAAAGAAAACAGAGATATTTCCAAAAAATTTCAAAATAAAGAGACGCGTCATTTATTTTGCTCATAGTAGTACATTTACACAATGCTTTGTTTCACTAATCACACTATCAATACTTTGAATTGGAACTCGGTGTTTATTTTTAGGTAGACGTAACCTTTGAACTAAATCTTCAGTTACAAAATTACTTTGACTGGCAGAATCTAATAATACTCTACATGGATATAACTTACCATTTGAATCTCGTACATTTACTATATCAGTAGATAACATAACAGTAACATTTGGTTTTCCCTTAAAAATTCAATAAGAACATTGTCATATTTTCCCTATTCGTATTAGAGTGACTCGAAAAGCTTCTTGATTGTGAATTAGCAATACTGGATTTCTCATCTGCTTTTGACATTACGTCATAATTCAGCAATGTATTATGCCTTTTGGAACAGCGTTTACAGCCACCTGATCTGCACGTCTTTAATTTACATTCTTTTTTGAGACAGTTGAAACATAATAAATTATTTGGAACATAGTCTTGTCTTTCTTTTGCTTCAGCGTTTAAAAATGCAGGACATTTAAACAACTGATGTATTAGGTTTTGCTTACAAAAATTACAGAAAGACTGAGTTGTTGTCACGTATGATTTGGTTGTTTTTTCTTTTTGTTTTGGTTCAGCACTCTGTCTATTTTTTATCGCCCCTTGACCTTGACACTACTTCCTGCGATGGTGTATTTTTTATAGTTTCAAATGCTTGACACCTACGTTCCAAGAAAGCAAAGAACTCTGATAAGGGAGGGAAAGAATGATCTGTGATTTGTAACTCCCACGCACGCCTAGTGTTACTGTTAGGGCTGTTCCTAATTCCGGAATTCCGGAATTTTTCGGAACGGAAATTCCAATTCCGGAATCGGAACACAGTTTCAAGACGTTCCGGAATTCCGGAATTTCGGAACGTTCCGGAATTCCGGAATTTCGGAACATTCCGGAATTTCGAAACTCCGGAATTTCGGAACATTCCGGAATTTCGGAACATTCCGGAATTTCGAAACGTTCCGGAATTTCGGAATTTCGGAATATTCCGGAATTTCGAAACCTTTCCGGAATTTCGAAACATTCCGGAATTTCGGAACATTCCAAGTGACAAATGAGAGAAGAAAGTATGGTAAGCGAAAAAAAAATCAAATTTGAGATTTCAACGAATTTACACGTATTATATCCCCTAATACCGAAAAAGTTATTTTTCGATACATGTCCATCTGTTCGTCCGTCCGTTCGCTACACTTTTCTGTGCACTCGCCTAGAGGCCAACCGTTCAACTTATCTGCACTAAATTTTAGTTTAAGATTTTCATAGTATTTCCTATAGTTTCTTTTATTTCCCTCCTACTCCCAAAACAAGGGTAGTTTCCTGTACGATGAAAATAGAAAAAATATATTTTCTCATAACTGGCTCTAACGATCTTGTTTTCTTTCTTTTTTTATAAATCAATATTTAATTATTAACCCTCTTTTGTGGTATAAGGCATTTATCTGAGAAAAATCTACAAGGGGTAGTTTATACTTAGGGGTGAGTTTTTTCTCAGTGATTTTCTCAAAATGGACTCAAGTGTTTTCGTTCATATTTCATAAATAAATATTTCATTAATATCTTAACAATATGGCATAAATAACTCGTTTGTCCTAAAAAAAAATGCGAGGGGTAGTTTATTCTTGGTAGAGTGTGTTGTCTGGGCGATTTTCTCAAAAATGACTCAAAAGAGTTTATTCGTATTTCAAAAATACATATTTCGTTAATAACCGAACAATATGGCAAAACTCGTTTGTCCTAAAAAAAATATACGAGGGGTAGTTTACTCTTGGGGGTGTTTTTCCTCCACGGTTTTCTCAAAAATAAATGAAGCAATTTTGTTCGTACTCAGAAATAAATATTTCATTAAAAACATAATAATATGGAATAACTCGCTTGCCCTGAAAGAATCCTCAAGAGATAGTTTATTCGGGGAGTTATTTTTTCTCACGATTTTCTCAAAAATTACGTGGACAATTTTATTGATAATTCATAAATAAATATTTCATTAATAACCCTATATTTTGGTATAAGTCATTTCTATGAAAAACAATTACGACGGATAGATTATTTTGGGGGTCAAGGTTTTTCCCAACAATTTTCTCGAACGACAGGCGATTTTGTTCAAATTTCGCAAATAAATATTTCATTAATAAGCAAAAGTATATCTTAACTCATTGTTCGAAACAATTCACAAGAGGTAGGTTACTTCTGACGTGTTCTTTTTGAACGACTTTCTCGAAAATGACTCATTTGATTTTTTCATATTTCATAAACAATTATTGCATTAATTGCTCTATTATATGTCTAATGAAAATGTGCTCAAAGTGTGAGTTAGTTTTGTAGTGTGGATTTTCTTCAGTCGAAATTTTTTATTTGATAATCTGACGTTCGATGTATTTGAATAATACGATATTTTTTTTCGTATTATCCAAATACACACTTCAGTAACAACTGGGGCCTAACACAGTTAAGAAATTGAATTGAAAAAGTTTAGTGCGGTGGCCCTGTAATTGAATATTTTTTGGTAAACACCCTAGCTTTTTGTAGTAAACTCAGGCTTTTCTTTTTCGAGCGACAAAAGAGAGAAGAAAATATGGGGATTGTGAAAATAGTATATCAAATTCAGATTTCAACGGATTTACATACTTCATGGCGTCTATATACCGAAAATGTGATTTTTCGATATCCGTCCTTCCGGTCCGTCCGTTCGGTACACTTTTCTGTGCACTCGCCTAGAGGCCATACCGTTCAACGTATCTACACCAAATTTTAAACTTAGGATTTACATAGTATTCCTACAGGAGATTTTCCCATTTTTTCCTCCCGCCTAAAATAAGTGTGGTTTACTAACAGCCGAAAATCGAAAAAAGCTATTTTCTCCAAAATTGTTTTAACAATTTTGTTTATTTTTCATTAATCAATATTTAATTAACAACCCTATATTGCAGTATCAGATATTTCTCTCAGAAAAATTTACGAGGGGTAGTTTATTCTTGGAGGTGACTTTTTCTCGACGATGATCTCAGAAAAGACACTGGCAAATTTTGTACACACTTCATAAACAAATATTTAACCTTGCAACATGGTATAAGTCAATTGACCTGTAGTAGTTTATTCTTGGAGTTGAATTTATTTCCAGTGAGTTTCTCACACACGACCAGTTGGCAACCCTGTATCTCGACAACGAAGCTGAACTCGAAAACTGCAAGAGAGCCATTTGTCTCCTTTTGATGTCATGAATCATCTCCCGAAGTTTGTGGACATCTTTCAGGTTCACCCTTAATGAAGCTTCTTTTCGAAAAGTTAACTATTAACTTTAGATATTGTTTATTTTTTAAAAAAATCACAAATGCCGTTATTAATTTTATGGCAGAGACCTACTTTTGAGAGAATAGATCTTTAAAAATAATTTTAAAACTTAGACTTTTGTTTTCGAGACATTCCAGACAAGACGAGACATTTTAAAAGCTATCTCGTGTCCAAAACATTTGTTACGTCTTCTTTTGGATGTCACAAAGCGCGTCTCGTCTCTTTCTCGAGACATGTCTTATCTCGTGCGCATTCGTTAACACTTGGGAAGGATTATCTTTCTACTCAAAGCATTGTTTTTATAATGGTTGCATATTTATGATAATTGCCGTCAACATAAATTACAGTCCTTTTGTTGAATTAATTGTTTATTATTATTATTGAAATTAAAATTAAATGGCATATCTAGTTTAACGTTGCACGATTATGCACCTACGCTAAGGGAGAATGATGATGAATGAAATGATAAAATGAAGAAAGTGGGAGGAAAATGGAAAATTCCAAGAAAACCCATACCCATGCACACGGTATTTGTCTACCTCAAATTTCACTTGGCGCGAAGTGAAGTCGAGCGACGGACCCATGAATGTTCTATTATTATTATTATTATTATTATTATTATTATTATTATTATTATTATTATTATTATTATTATTATTATTATTATTATTATTATTATTATTATTGAAGTGAGCTTAACGAGTTTCAACCGTCCGACTCAACCAATGTTTGGGTGCCTGTTCGTTCGTCTACTCCATGACAACTTTTCATAAAAGACATTTCCTTTTAATGAAACTAGTAAGTGCCTTTTAGCTTTGAGAAGTAACTATTGCTTGGAATTTGAAATCTGCAAAATATAAGAGGTAAAATTAACCAAATGGTGCAAGTTTACACTAATGTATACAAAACAATTTTGCAGTATCAATTACGTGAATCTTGTCCCATAAAGAAGCCGAAACCCTACACCGAAGAGCCCTCCGAGATTTGATAATTGTCCACACGGACTGAAATTGTCATTTGAAGCCAAGACTTTAATATGAAGGCAATATTTTTTTTTAAAATAGACGAAAAATTTGAAAGTTATAAGCATTTTCATATTTTTGCCTTTTCCCATAATGGAGCCGTAACACACTATACTGATGAGCCCCCCCGACTCCAGGATTTGATCATTTTCCATTGGACTGAAATTGTCATTTGGAACAAACACTTTAATACGAAGCCCAACATTTCTTTAAAATAGACGATAAATTCGAACGTTATAAACATTTTAACATTTTTGCCTTTTCTCATAAGGGGCCCGTATTAGCCTACACTGAAGAGCCCCACGATATTTGATCCTTGACCACTGGGACTGAAATTCTCATTTGAAACCAAAACTTTAATATGAAGCCAAAAATTATACTTGCACCATTATGAGGCATCAATTTAAACTGACTGGGTTCCAGTTCACTCCACTATTATGTTTAGTTTAGTTAAGTGGTAATTTGTGACAGCTTCACATCATCAAAAGAATCTTTCACCCCCCCAGAAGTTTGTGCTGGATCCGCCCCTGAATTCAATAGACACTTTTCCTATTTTTTTTATCACCTTGTTGGGGCTCCCTCGTACAAATAAAGAAGCCGTAATATTACAATCAAGGGGTTCTATATATTAGGTATTTCTTTAGTTACCTACCCCTAACCGCACAGGGCCATCTTTGGTAGAATAAAAAAATGCTAGGTGATATTACAATCATGAAAGGGGAGAGGATGCTGACATTTTTTCTTTTTTGGTATCGTCATGAATTTTACACATATGTTACAATTTGATTCTTTCCCACATAAAAAAATAAACAAAATAATTATAATAATAAAAATGATAACGTCACTTCCATCGGGATTCGAACCCGCTACCTTTCGGCATATAAACTAGCTGCTTTAACTAACTGAGCTATTTGTTTTCTTACTTGAAGTGAGCCTGTTCCTGTAAAGACGATATTTCATTACGGTCGCGCTACCAATTCGTCCTTTTCCATACACAATTTCCACTTTTTGCTCTATCTTTACGTTAATACTTGGCATATATTCATATATTTGGAGTTTGCAGATAATGCACGAAATAAGACATATTAGAAATATTTCGTTAAAAGTTTCGTTTGTAGATTTTATCCACATTTCTCTCAGTGATATAGGTGTCGCTGCTTCGTGTTGAACTGCAGAATTCCCTCGCGTTCTTGAAAATTTCCCACCTTAGCAGAGTTGGTAATTCTCGATATTTCTGTCGATTTAATGTTTTTTGCTTCTAATTAATTTATTTTAAGCTAATATCTAACACAAATATTAAAAACGGGTTTGTTATTAACCTGTCCTGCTGGGGAAACCTTCCGAAATTTCGAACATATAAAGAAAACAGAGATATTTCCAAAAAATTTCAAAATAAAGAGACGCGTCATTTATTTTGCTCATAGTAGTACATTACACAATGCTTTGTTTCACTAATCACACTATCAATACTTTGAATTGGAACTCGGTGTTTATTTTTAGGTAGACGTAACCTTTGAACTAAATCTTCAGTTACAAAATTACTTTGACTGGCAGAATCTAATAATACTCTACATGGATATAACTTACCATTTGAATCTCGTACATTTACTATATCAGTAGATAACATAACAGTAACATTTGGTTTTCCCTTAAAAATTCAATAAGAACATTGTCATATTTTCCCTATTCGTATTAGAGTGACTCGAAAAGCTTCTTGATTGTGAATTAGCAATACTGGATTTCTCATCTGCTTTTGACATTACGTCATAATTCAGCAATGTATTATGCCTTTTGGAACAGCGTTTACAGCCACCTGATCTGCACGTCTTTAATTTACATTCTTTTTTGAGACAGTTGAAACATAATAAATTATTTGGAACATAGTCTTGTCTTTCTTTTGCTTCAGCGTTTAAAAATGCAGGACATTTAAACAACTGATGTATTAGGTTTTGCTTACAAAAATTACAGAAAGACTGAGTTGTTGTCACGTATGATTTGGTTGTTTTTTCTTTTTGTTTTGGTTCAGCACTCTGTCTATTTTTTATCGCCCCTTGACCTTGACACTACTTCCTGCGATGGTGTATTTTTTATAGTTTCAAATGCTTGACACCTACGTTCCAAGAAAGCAAAGAACTCTGATAAGGGAGGGAAAGAATGATCTGTGATTTGTAACTCCCACGCACGCCTAGTGTTACTGTTAGGGCTGTTCCTAATTCCGGAATTCCGGAATTTTTCGGAACGGAAATTCCAATTCCGGAATCGGAACACAGTTTGAAGACGTTCCGGAATTCCGGAATTTCGGAACGTTCCGGAATTCCGGAATTTCGGAACATTCCGGAATTTCGAAACGTTCCGGAATTTCGGAATTTCGGAACATTCCGGAATGTCGAAACCTTTCCGGAATTTCGAAACATTCCGGAATTTCGGAACATTCCGGAATTTCGAAACATTCCGGAACTTCTTATTGAAAAAATAATTTTTGCTGTTACCCCGAACTGAGAGGTGTGCGCAAAGCTTAGCTTTGAAACTGGATATTGATTCCGCTGTGCTGAAGGAAAGAGTTTTGGTCCACGGCAACTGGTTTGTTTCATTCTCTAGATCCGTTCACTGTGAACGATTGCGCATAAGATTTGGAACTTTGTCTGGTTATCCATAAAGTCTCAATCATAAGTTATTCAGTGTAAATTCCGTAATTTTGTTGCAGAAGTCGGAACATAGAAATTCGAGCTAGTTCTTCCCTTTAGTTTGGTTTATCTTCCGAGAAGCACCTTTTTTATAAACCACTTTGTATATTCTTTTTTAAATGAATACCGACTGTACCTTTTCCATTTATACGAGGCAACCCTAACAAGAAATTGAACTGCATATCTTTTGATGTATGGCCATTGTTAAGTATAAGTACCTGAAGGAGGGGCAGAGAATCATTTAAAAGAAAATACGATTTTCAGTAATTAAAGTGATAGGATAGTCTGAAATAAAAATGTACAATTATTATGCTGCTGTCCGTATTATGTAAAAATATGCATTATTGATGTTACATGAACTTTTTGGAAACTAGAATCAGTATTTCATATTTTCAGGTTCAAATCACGCAAAGCTAAAATTATTAATGCATCGCTTGTATTGTATTTAGTATACTGCATGCTGCAAACAGCAAAAAATTTCTTAGAACAAGGGATTACTGTTTAATGTTTTTTGTAACTTCTATAATCATGATGCTACTGCTGTTTTTTTTTAAATGAAAGCTTTATCAAGCATTATTTGCATAACTTGTCAAAATGTACAATGAGAGTAAATCGAATAGAGGTGAAAACTTTACATAATATCTTATAATTATTCACATGTACGCGCTACTCGTTTCTTGTCCTGCGACACTTATTTGAATAACTAACTAAATAAAGGTGTCTATCAGTTAAATACTAAGCATTGGAACCTACGTATGAAGATTAGTTCTAACTCTACTAATCAAAATTTTATGCAAGGTGATAAATGAATTGTGTGAGTGAAAAACATTTAAAATTGGTTTGTTGAGAAATTGTATTAATCACCAATATATTATCAATGTTGTGAAATTCTAAAGTAAAAGCATGTTACTTTCTTTAAACAATTACATCGATACAAGCCAACAGAATATGTACATTTTCATACAAAGCTGCAATATGAAGGGTAGTTATGCATTCAGATGAAAGGGTCTGCACCAATGACTAACTAACAACAAGAAAGGTAAATGTTCAATTAGTATACCCGAAATTGTGAGTAGCGATGGTAAGAGTTAAAAATGAAAGAAATCATTTCGTAAATGTTAATATTCACATTAAAAGTATTAGCCTAATGTTCATATTTCGCTCTTACGAAATAATGAATTTGCATAAAAAACTATTCGTACTTCGCGTAAATTGATTTTTACAAAAATTGATGTCTTACTTTCCTTGAGTAGAAAAGTTGGCGAAAACTTTCTTTCTCCTGATTTCTCAAATAAATCAGATAAAAAAGATCAATGAGATAAAAGAAGTTTGTTAAGCTAAAAGTCCATAAAGCCCATTTTATGCGATGCAATTTTTATGCAATCTTGCATGCTAAGAGTCATGCGTTCAAATTATTTCGTGTAATAATAATTAACATTCAACTTTCCATAGTAAATTGCACATATTTCACCTTGTTCGGAGATAGAACATGTGCAATCTACCATGGAAAGTTGAATTCTAATTTTTATTACAGGAAATAATTTGAATGCGTGTCTTCTAATTTTGCATACATAATGGCCTTGTCTAATATCGTCTAAAGTCTACTTTCCCCTATTTTTTTTAAAAAAATCATCTGGGCATTTATATGAAAATTGACATTTAATACATGCCCTTATAATATTTTATCAACATCATTGTTCTCTAACAATATTATTTTCTAGCACAGAAATTTTGCTTTTTCTTTCAATAGTAACTTACATTTACATTTTTGTTGCATTATTTGATGACGTCTCAAGTAGCATCAGTTATACCATTTCAGGGTTTCAGTTGTCAAAATTTTCACAATTATGTATTACTCATGTGTACTCCTTGTACTTTAGATTAAAAGTTCATTAATATAATTCCAAATGACATGACTACAAATGTTTCGTGTGCTCTTGTATTGTTTGCTTAATAGTAAAGCAAATATTTTGGAATTGAAATGCCAAACATGTAAATTGTTTCCTTGTTGGTACTTCAAAATACAAAATGGCAATGATTGAAAAAAATGTAAAAGATAAAGATAAAATGCTGTACTTTATTCCAATAAGTGTAAATACGAGAATGCATAACTGTTTAAGACATGTTGCTACTATATTCCATAGATACCATAGTGAAAACGAGAAAGTATTTGCGAGTAAATTTGTGGGATTAAAGCCTTGTAATAATGTTTGAGAACCATTGCCTCAGGACTGTTTCGAACTTTTATATTCAAACTTCGAACTAATATTAATATTATGATTCCAGAATCAACAGTGAGCTTCAAAATTTCAGTCTTGAAAACAATTCCGAAATTCATACTTTTGAGCATTCCCACAATTCCAAACTTTTGGAATGTTACGGAATTTGCGGAACATTCCGGAATTTCGAAACGTTCCGGAATTTCGGAACATTCCGGAATTTTTTAAACGTTCCGGAATTTCGGAACATTCCGGAATTTCGAAACGTTCCGAAATTCCGGAATTCCGGAACATTCCGGAATTAGATGAATTCCGAATTCCGGAATACGAAATCGAATTCCGAACACCCCTAGTTACTGTCTAATTGTGAAACGAAATGTTGAACTAGCAAAACTTCTTCTAGTGTTGTCTGCAAATCTAAAGCTCGTAATGCATTCAAGTTACTAGTAGCTGTATTAATAAATTATCTTAATTCTGATGTAGTTTCCTTTGTGATACATGTAATATGTAACAAATTACGGACATGAGTAGCTGCAATCAAACGCTTATTTTCATACCTGTCTTTCAATAATTGCCATGCAATTTTATAATTAGCTTCTGTAACTTGCAGATTCGCTATTAAATCATACGCCTCCCCTCTCAATGCACTCCTAAGGTAATGGAACTTTTGCAACACTGACACGTTATCGTTATTATGAATCATAACTTTAAAATTGTCTGAAATTGAAAGCCAATTTTCGTATCGTCCTTCAAATGATGGCAATTCTACACGAGACAATTTTAATTGATTATTTGACACCTTATTCTCATTTTTCGAGGAATTGTTTGAATGAGATTCCTGGCTACGCTGAATAATAAAATCCTCTAGTTGCGCTAATACATCATAGTAACTGGTTTCAAACTCCTCCCTATATGCATCGTCCTCTACTTGTTCGCAATGTATTTCTAACTGTGATTGTAGGCTACTTCATCGAATTTTTTATACAACTCAATCATTGCAGTCTTACGTACTTTCACCTGACTAACTGTAGTTGTTTAATTAATATTACTTACGTAGTTTTGAATTCTTGTCAATTGACTTTTGCACACACCACGTTGTTTCACTAACTTGCGTCTGTCTGAGTCCTTCATCTTGAAAAATATTGGAAGTCCCCACTAACACTAATGAACAGAAGTCCACACTCAAGTCCACACTGATGAACGTGTTCTCACTTCCGTCTATTCACATAATTTCCAGAAGAATTAATAAATGTCACTGCACACATGAACAGAACTAAACAAAGAGCAATATAACAATTGTTCACATACACATTCACATGGGCGGCGATTAGGGGGCAAAGGGGGGCAGTTGCCCCCCCCACTTTTTTGAAATGACCCATTAATGTATATAGTTTCATTTGGAAATATTAAGTTTTTATATGCGTTAGTGGTTCATAGAATAACAATTGTGCCATAAAATGTTTGCCGTCCCGTGAGTACGTATTGGTTGTCTTTCGGTTCAGTGAAAGCTACAGGAATTGCGTTTTAATTATCACGAAAAATGGCCCAAAAATTAACCTATTGGAGCGCCATAATTCGAGTGTATTTTCATTCTTCTTACAAGGGCTCAATATGTTAGTCAGCCACTTTGGTACAAATTGAGATAACATTCCGTACAAAAAAGAAGTCCTTCACAACTTGTGAATCACAAGTTATTCTTTAATTGCACAAAAATCGAAAGTTCCTAAAATGTCTTTCATCTTTCTAATACTAAGGAATATTTTGATTTGATTTTTTTTTTTAGTTTAACATCCCGCTCAGCAGTATCCGAGGCCATATGAGACAAGGACCTACTGATTAATGTGGAATACGAACCACGTGAGCTCCCGCCAGGAATCGAACATGGGTTTCCCACGTCAAAGGCGCGGCAATGTTTGCAGTGTAATATACGAGTTTAGGGGTGTACATATACAATTTTGTATATACAATTAAATTTAGTGAATTCAACATAATTCTATGGTTTCGATTTATTTTGTATAACTGGAGTGATTCTAAGTATTGTTGAGTTTTGATGTACGTATTCCAAGAAAGTGAAAATTGTACATGCAACGAACATGCTTCGGGAAGCTGCAAAAGTACTTCTTTAAATGTAGAGCATATGCTTCTAGTATTTATTATCTTTCTAAGAGTAATAACATACATTTAATAACAGGTGTGGAATTAAAAATATAAGTTGTTCATTAATCCCCGGTTTCAATGTAACTTTTGCAAAACAAAGCTCATTTTTCATTACTATTCGATTAATATTATTTTTTCTGTTTATTTGTTTTGCAAATTTATTATTAAATAGGCCCCTAATCTGATCACACATTTTTCCAGACAGAATTTTAAAATGTTCTTGAGCAAGGAATCAAATCTTTTCTTACACCTTCGTTGTTTAAGAGTAAAAAGGGCTAGCATCTACTTGCGTTGCTCTTGCCAATTTACTTTAAAAAATATGAAACACGATATATGGTATGGAAAAAAGAGTATCCTAATAGTTATACAACCTTTCGCCAAACAAAATTTTAGAAGAAACCAGGAAAACTAACATTGATATACAAATATTGAGATCATGTCTTGCCCCCCCACTTTTAACGTCCAACCGCCGCCACTGCACATTCACAGTTTATATCAAACGCTAGTTCACTGTGATCCGGTTGGAGTTAACCAATGTTTCTGTCTGTTGATGAATAAATGTTCACAAAAAACAGCTTAATTGTGATAAATGAATAAATGTTTATTTACACTAACTACACAACAACTGAAACACTTACAACTTACGGTTATATTGTCTTTTTTACGAATTCCGGAGGACCGTCTTGTATGAATCTCATGGTGCTCAACTTGCTGACATTCACACACAGAAACTCTTTTTTAAAACAAAAGAGAAACGTTATGCAAATATAATGGCAATGATACAAACTCACTATAAAAGTCTCTACAGTAACAATGACCTAGGGCGCAATGCAGTGTTTAAGTGACACCAACAGTTTAGGGAGGAGACAAAACAATTTAGACAATTATGAACCAGTAGGTCGGCCCACAACAGTCCGAACAGAATGCAAGATCGAAGAGGTTGCAATGGTTGTGCGCGCTAACCGTTCCCAGTAGGTAGATAATGTCACAGCAACAATACAGATCAGCCATGGTAAGTCTCAATATTCTGACGGACATTGGCGTAACTAGTATATTTTCTTAAAGGGGGGCCATGGCCCCTTAGTTCTGAAAATTGGAAGAATCTTTTAGGAGACCTTATTATAACGCTCATATATATAATGCTTATATCGGGTGTTTCAAAATAAGTGTTACAACTCTTGGGAGGTGACTCCTACCACTGAGACAAAAAAAAAAAGTTCTCTTGAACTTTCGGCTATCGGACATAGTTTCAGATTTACAAGGTACCGAAAGCGAGGGAAAGTGACTTTTGGACGTCAATAGTTCGGAAACTATCCAATGTCCAGAGGGCGGGCAAAATTTCACTGAAGAAGTCATACCTGCTGTATTGAATTTTGCATGTTTCACAATCCTTCCGTGCACGCGCAAGGGATTCCCCAAAGGAACGTAGGGAGTCCCGGATAATCTGCCAAATGAAAATTGGTCTAAATGGATATGAATTGATAGGGTTTCTACCAGGTAACAATAATTCGTTTGTATTAAGTAGATACCTGGAAGAAATACAAAATGAGAGACACTTTCATGCACGTTGTGTATGGTTGCATCAGTGGCGGCGGTTGGACGTTAAAAGTGAGGGGGCAAGACATGATCTGAATATTTGTATATAAATGTTAGTTTTCCTGGTTGTTTCTAACATTTTGTTTGACGAAAGGTTGTATAACTAATAGGATACTATATTTTCAGTTAAAATACCGTATATCGTATATAATAGTTTATTAAGTAAATTGAGAAGAACAACGCAAGTAGATACTAGCCCTTTGTACTCTTAAACAACGAAAGTGTAAGAAGAGATTTGATTCCTTGCTCATGAACATCTTAAAATTCTGTCTGGAAAATTGTGTGATCAGATTATTTAATAAATTTGCAAAACAAATAAATAGAAAGGATAATATTAATCATAGTAATGAATAATGATGCTTGTTTTGCAAAAGTTATAATGAAACTGAGGATTAATGAAAAACTTAATATTTAATTCCACACATGCTATTAAATGTATGTTACTACTCTTAGAAAATGAAAGACAGTAAATACTACAAGCATATGCTACGACATTTAAAGAAATATTTGCTTTTGCAACTTCTTGAAATATGTTCGTTGCCATTAGGTGCAGATTTCACTTTCTTGGAACACATCAAAACACAACAATACTTACAATCCACACTTCAGTTATACAAAATAAACTTAAAACCTAGAATTATGTTCAATTTACTAAATTTTATTGTATATACACTCGTACATCCTTAAACACAACACTTCACTCGTATATTACACTACAAAACAATGGAAAAGGTAGAAGTTGTTTCTTATCACGCTCTTTTTAATCGATATTCCTTACTTTAGAAAGAAGAAAAGACATTTTAGGAACTGTCAATTTTTGTGCAATTAAAGAATAACTTGTGAAATAGGCCCTACTTTTTTCCATAATGTTCTTTCGATTAGCTTCAAAGCGGCTCACTAACATATCGAGCCCTTGTAAGAAGAAATGAAAGTATGCTGAAATTGTGCTCCAATAGGTTATTTTTTTGGGTTATTTTCTGTGGCGATTAAAACGCAATTACTGTAGCTTTCTTTACTCCACGGGAAGACAACCAATACGTATTCACGCAACAGCAAATATTATATGGCAGCATTTTTTCCTATTAATCAGTAACACATACAAAATCGTTACATTTCCAAATGAAACTATATACATTAATTGGTTACTTAAAAAAAGTGCGGGGGCAAC
Organism: Thermobia domestica; assembly: GCF_964235325.1. Taxonomy (NCBI): domain Eukaryota; kingdom Metazoa; phylum Arthropoda; class Insecta; order Zygentoma; family Lepismatidae; genus Thermobia; species Thermobia domestica. The sequence goes on along the minus strand of NC_137469.1, from coordinate 135,271,486 downwards.
TGCCCCCCTTTGCTCCCCCTAATCGTCAAGTCAAGCAAGTCAATGATAGAGAAATTGCTGGAATGTAAAGTGGGTAGAAGCGGGAGTACCTTTAGAAAACCCACAGATACGATCTTATCCACCACAGACTTACTTTGCTGCAGATCGAAACAATAAAGAACCCACGCACCAGAGGAAGCGGTATACCATTGAGCCGCCGCACCCAATGATTAAAGCAAGTCAATGATAATAGAATTGGTGGAATTCAAAGTGGAAACAAGTGGGAGTACTGTCAGAAAACCCACGGATATGATCTTGTCCACCACACAAGATACTTGGCCGGAGATCGAAACAATAAGGACACCACGCACCAAAGGAAGCGTTCTACCACTGAGCCACCGCGCCCATGATTTAAGCAAGTCAATGATAATAGAGGAATTGGTGTAATGAAAAGTGGGAAGAAGCGGGAGTAAGCTGAGAAAACTCACGGATACGATTTGTCCACTAAACTTCCTTGGCCGGGCATCGAAACAATAAGGACCCCATGCACTAGAGGAAGCGTTCTACCATTGAGCCTCCGCACCCCACAACAAGAACAAGAAAATTGGAAGTAACTAGGAAACATTTTAAGAAGAAATATATTTCAAAAGTAAAGACCACTGCCCGATGATCGTCTTTTAATAACTGCATGAGCAGAAAAGACTGATACGTCCCTCTTCTATATGGTCTTTTTAAAACCATAAACGTTATCCGGATATTATCTTTATTCCCCATTCAGATGTAATCAGTTATCCGAATGTTCTATTTTCCGGATATTATCCTTTATCTTAGTTTTATAAATTATCCTGATAAATCCATTAACCGAATATTATCCGACATCCGGATATATTGATATCGGCATTTTATCCGGTATCCGACATCCGCATATCATCCGTTATTCGGATCTTATCCCTCATCCGTTATCCGTCATCAATTTTGTTATCCGTCATACGGATATTGCAAATCCGAATAAGTTTCTATCCGGTATCAGAATAAAAAATTATCCAGATGTGGCCATCTCTAATCAGCATCGTCAGGAACACAAACGAACTAAATGCCTTCAAAGTCTGCTACACAAGAGCAGGGCAGATCCAGGGAGCGATCAAGTCGATTGCCCCCAGAAAGGGAATCTTTCTTGATTTATATATAAATGAAACCCATTCCAGAGTTTGGAGCTCTTAAAAGTAGCTCTAAGTATTACAAACCACCGAGTAAGTATTACAAGTAAGTATTACAAACCACCAAGCCCCAGAAGTCCATCGCATATCCGCCTCTGGACAAGACTATGGGAAACACTAATTATTCACATTTAGTTTGCACATCTCAACAAATAAACAATATTTTCATTCACTTCCATCTACTACTGCATTCTACTGAACTATAACGACTTTTTATGTTTAAAAATAATTATTCATTTTTCAATAATTGTAAATGTTAATAAGTTCAGTAATTCACCATGAATAGAGTAAACTAGAAGTGTTTTTGGAACGAAGAAAAAATAACATGAACTGTGAAATATCTTTTCACAAACTGTCGAGGGTTGAGAGTCGACAAACTTTATTCTTTCTTTTACCGATTACCTGGAAACCGCAGTTGCAGAATTAGTCCAGGATATTAAGAAAATGAAAATCTGAGGGGGGTTGAGCATGCATGGAAAGCCTAACGCAATGTTATTTCTGATTATTGTTATAGGCACTATAGTGATCGTGAAAACCAATGTCGTCGCCCTCCAACGTGCTCGACAACTTGGAAGAGGGGGAAAAGGGGTGGGATCGAAGAAAATCGTAGACCTTCACGTTGGCGGCCCTAGTATCCCTTCTAATTGTCACAGGGACATGAGCCATACCTCGTTAGAAATCTTACAAATTCCGACGAGGTAACTTTTGTGCCCCCAGTGCCCAACACGTAAAAGAAGAAGAAAAATTAGGAAGAAAAACTATTTTTTGTAAAATTTGTGGGACTCTGGCAACATTGTTGTGTGTCGTACGCAAGAAAATCTCACATGTACACCATACATAGGTAACAATCATATAATAAAATGAAGGGCGTAGATGCAATAACAAGAGAGTTAAAAATTTTGGAAGTACATACTTCCGATGGTCACTCTGTACATATTTATCGATGGACTGTCGTCACGTTGCCAGCCCTATTGACGCCCCTTATTGTCACAGGGAGATGAACTATACCTCTTTGGAAAGCATATGAGATACAAATCTTTCAAGGTGTCTATTTTAAATTGAAAAAATATATTTTCCAGCATAAACAGTGCCTTGCTAAAACTAAAACAGTTTTTTGTGATACTATAAAACCAGGCATTTTAAAACAATTATCATCATTCGACCTACACCTGCTAAGAGTGTGGTATGGTATATTCATTCTGCATCCAGAGGAACCGCCCAGGACTGACAGCGGTGATGGAAGGCCTGTGTTTGTGAGTATATGCTTTGCGCTGATGAACTTTTGCATGACATAAATGCCGTGAAGGGAGGACTACGTGACATTAAAAACACACGAGAGTATCAGGGATTTCTCCTTGATAGACCCCAACCATTGTACTACTTATATTTCACATCATGATTTTGTAATTATTGTTTGTATCTATATCGTTTGCATTTATGGTGACGGTTTTAATAAATACCACAAATGTATGACACTTGTCCTTTTATTAGCATTCTGATTACTTAACGTGACAATTGATTGTTGCTATATTCAGTAACATATTAGTATCATATTATGGCTCCCCCAGAGGAATCTCTCTCGTGTGGTTCTTAGTGTTTGTGTTCCTCTTTTCACACATACAAGGCACTTTTTTGCCTTGTTAACTCCATTGTGGTCATTTCATTTCTCACATTCTCTTGTCATGCCCACGACTCGCAGTCAGGCTTCTTTGATTCCCACACCTCAAGTTCAAAATTCCAACAATATGGCAGGCATTTCTTCCATCATTCCCGATATATACAGTGCGTCCAAGGAACAAAGCGTGGATTTATTTTTACAAAATTTTTTGAAGATCGCACTGGTCAATAACTGGGATGACTCAAAATGCATAAAGATTTTCGAAAAGTCCCTTTCTGGACCCGCTCAACATTGGTTCTCCACCCAAAATCTCTCTACCCTTCCCTGGTCAACCGTCCAACAAAAATTCCTAAAACAATTTGGCGACGAGCAGGTTCCACGATCTCGCATTCATCGGTATAGGGCTCGAGTTCAACTCCCTAATGAACCACTTTCTCATTACGTTTTCGCAAAGAAATTTCTGGCAGATCAGGCATACACGCAATTAGATTTTCAGGAGTTTCTTTTAGAATGCGTGTCGAGTATGACACCCGAGAACATACGTTGGTTTGGCACTCGCACCATATCTGAGTATCCCACATTTATTGATGAGGTTACAACCTTAGAACGCACTCAGCTCATGGCCCAAAAGCGAGAAACGGACTCTTCCTTTTCACGCCAAACTTCAGATGTCCCAAGTTCTAGCGCCATTCAAGAACTAACTTATCAAGTTTCACAGTTACAGCTTCATCCCAAAACCCTTTCAAATTCTCAACCTACCTCTGTTCATTTCGCTCCTACCCGTTCTCGTTCTCCTAGTCCTCACAATCACAACACCCTCTCTCCTAACCGTAAATCCTTTCCCTTTCCACAGTCCCTCTCATCCCACCCGCCGTCCTCCTGTCTCCAACATTCTCATTCCACCAATCCGACCTCTTCTTCTTCTAACTCGTGTACTCATTGCTCCACACACCCGTCTCATTGTTGTCAATGTACCGCCTCCTCTCATTGTCAAACTGTCCCTCAGTCTCCCCAAACCCGTAACACTCCACGAAATAATAACAATAACGGCTCTCGTAAAGGCAAGAACAATAAGCGTTTTAATACTAAGCATTCTTCCTAACCCCAAAACGTCTATACTACACAACAGCCAACCATACCCATTCCCCCATATCCATTCTATCATACCTTTTTTCAATTTCCTGCCTCTACCCACCTACCCTCCCTCCCCTCCCTTTCCCCTGTCTCCACAAACTCTCGTACCAATAAACCAAAAACGCCCAAAATTAGCGCGAGAGCGCACCAGTCTCCTCGCGCTTAATTCTTCCTCATCCCTTTCTTCCCCTCCCTCTTCCTCAGATTACCTCCAATTACCGTTGCATTTCAAAGGCAAATTACCTTACGTCAAAGCCCGTTGCGTGACCAAGGATGTTTTCTTTTGCCTCGACTCTCGTGCTGAAATCAGCCTCTTTCCAGCCGACCAGCTGGACTCTTCGGTTCGTACTTTTAAGCTTCACATGGTTCTAAATGGTCTTTCATCATCTCCGGTACATCTCTCCCGTGCTACCATTCTCAACTTGAATTTTAATGGTCATCAATACTCCGTACTTTTTCGTTTGGTTCCTTTCAAGACCTTTCCTGCTATCCTTTCCAGTAAATTTCTTCAAGACCATCAAGCCACCCTTGATTTTGACAAAGGCATCCTATCATTACGTCATCTAGGTCGCATGCCTCCAGCCGAGAATGCAATACACAGCGTTAATACAAACACATTTCACTTCTTCAAAAAACATCCCACTCCTCACATTGTTTTTCAAGCACGTAGGAGACATGTCATACCACCCCGTTCAGCTAAAGCAGTTCCTCTCAAGGTTAACGGTCACTTTCCAAATACATCCTTCCGGCTACATACTCCTATCTTACGAAACTTAAGTATTATAACTGCTATATGACGCATGCTGTTGTTTTCATAGATAGCCTTGTTTTGCCACTTGCATGCGTCTCGTCTCGTCCCCAGATTATAAAGGCCAATGCTCCCATTGTTATTGGTTCCATATTTTCACCACCGGAACAAAACACTAACGCTTACACCATCAGACAGGTTCATTTTCCCACGAACGAGGACGCTTCACGACACAAAACACAACGCCTTAAAGAAATCGGTCATCTCATTGACATTAACAAATTTCACTTTTCTCCTGACCTGGACGAACATCAAACTGCTCAAATGAAGGTGCTACTTTCTGAATATGCTTTTCTTTTTCAATGGCATGACAATGATTTTACAAAAATACCCACCTTTTCGGCCACGTTAGACTTAGAATCAGACGTTCCCTTTCAGTACCCCCAATTCGTCATTCCACACAGACTTAGACCGCGAGCAAGAGAACTCGTCCTGCGCCTCATTAATCAAGGAGTGTTTGAACAATCAGATTCTCAGTATAGAAATAGCATATTATTTGTTTTAAAACCAAATTTCAAAACTGAGCTAAGGGCCGTTTTTGATCTCAGGGCCCTTAATTCCCGTTCCAGAACAATAGCTTCTCCTTTGGAAGATATACAGGACGTTCTAGTCTCTTTCTGACTCAGTTTGGTTCAACTCCTTTGATTTACACTCCAGTTTCTATCAATTAGACTTAGATCCCAAGGACAGACCGGCCACTGCGTTCTCCATTAAGGGTCTTTCTCTCCCTTTCAATCACCTTCAGTTGACATCTGTTCCTCAGGGTTTCAAAAATGCCTCCATTTTACTTCAACAAGCTCTTCAAACCATTCATAGGGACATCTTCCCCAACAATATTACATCATTTGTTGACGACATGTATGTCCACGTAGATTCGTTCGATCAGATGATGATTGTGCTTCTTGCCTTCTTTCAGCAAGCCGCCAAACATTCTCTGCTCTTTAACATTAAAAAATCAGTTTTCGGATCAAAAAGAATTAAATGTTTAGGCCATATTATTGACAATCAGACTCTACAACCTGACCCTGATAAGATTTCAGCTTTAGCTCAGGCACCCAGACCGGCCAATCTCAAAAGCCTCAAAAGCTGGTTAGCCAGTGCAAATTTTTTCCGACGTTTTTTCAAAAATTTTTCCATCATTCTTGCACCCCTTTATCAGGCTCTGTCAAACAATCCTAAAAAGCTCATCTGGACTCCTGAGCGCGTTCAATCGTTTGAAACAATGCAGAAACTTCTAACCTCATCCCCCGTACTTGCTCTATATTCCACCCGCAATACACACCACATTCTCATGACAGACGCCGCATCAGTAGGCGTCGAGGCGGCGTTATTACAGAAAGATCTCACTACTAACGTTGTGCAACCTGTTTGCTATGTCTCTTCCAGACATCCCAAAACCGTTTCCCCCCTTCCAATCTTCCATCAAGAATTATATGCAGTGTATTTTCTCTTCGGAAATTAGAAAAATATTTGTTAGGCCACCATTTCACCCTAGTTACTGACAATATTTCTCTTCTTGCTGTTCGGAAAACAATTGTTCCATCCCCAAAAATTTTGAGATGGTTAAACTACATTAATAAATTTGACTTTACAATCAAACATGCAAAAAGCCATCAGAACAACATAGCTGATTATCTTAGTAGGCATCCTGCTCCTCTTACGCAAGACACGATAGACATGGACAATGAGGTTGTGCCTGATTCTGTACTTTTAACTATCGATAACAACTTGGACCTATCTCGCCTACAGGGTGAAGATAAATTCTTCTCCAAAATTATCGAGACTCTTAACAAACGAGACGAGACAGATCCTTCATTCCAACGTCTCAACAAACAATACGTTATTCAGAAAGGCATACTTTACAAAAAACTGTACCGAGTACCTAACTCTCCATTACTGCTCTGCGTACCCGACAGTCTTAGACCAGCTTTATTCGATGAGTATCATGACTCAATGACTCACATAGGTTTCACCAAGATGTATTGGATGTTGCGATACAAGTATTTCTTTCCGCGCCTAAAATCATGGCTAGCTCAGAAACTTAAATCATGTAAAGGCTGGGCCATCTTTAAACGCAATTACATGCCTAATAACCCCACAAGTCAGCGTTTTCCTCAGCCAGGCCTATTTGAAACCTTTTCTTTGGACCTAGCAGGCAAGCTAATACCCAGCGATCCAGAAGGTTTTCAATACTTTTATGCAGCTACGGATCACTGTACTGGATTCACCATTACTCATCCCATTACAACTCCAAACAGCGACAACTTCATCAATTTCATCACAAACCATATCATTCTTCTATATAATACTCCTCGCACAATCTACTTAGATCTTCAGAGTTCACACCGGTCTACAGTATCGTTAAACTTTCTCAAGTCTCTTAACATAACAGTTAAGTACTGCCTACCCTATCAACATCGTTCTCTAGGCACAGTCGAACAAAGATTAGGCTCCTTGCAAACGAGTCTCAAATTTCTGTGCCAAGACAACCAGAAATTTTGGCCTCGCTTCCTTGCGCATGCCACAGCGGCTCTGAATAAATCACCCTTAACTTCCGTTGGTCTATCTCCTAATTTTCTTCTCTATGGCGTTCATCCCACTTTACCATTAGACAATTTGTTACATGTTCAACAAGAAACTTTGAATACTAATGATCGCCTACTTGCACTCAAAGAAATGAGGGATCTAGTTGAATTTCGAAACAACCAAGTTTTCACTGATCTGAAGAAGCGCATTGAGAAGGCCAAAAATCCAACACAGTTCTTCCCTGACAGTTTAGTTATGGTCTTAGATACCTCAACCAAACCTAACACTTGTAAGCCATTATCCCGTCTTTATAAAGGACCCTACAAAGTGATTTCGAATGTCTCAGCTGATGAGTATCTTTTAGATATTGATGGAAAGCCAACGGTCATTGCTAAGACTCGTTTGAAACTGTACATCCCGCCTACAAACCCAGACCCCGAATTTGAGTATAAGTACAAGCGCTTTCTCAGTACCTCTAAATAAGATCTGACCAAACATTACTTCAAAACCCAACTACCAATTACATTTCACGTTATGTTTTGATTATCTAATTTAACGTTCCTAGTGAAACATGATCCCTTTCTGTAGTACCGCACTGGCAAAACTTCCGACTTTGTCTCTCGTTATGCCATAATTACAGTTACAGGTAGGCAACACACATTACAGACAATACTTCTCCCGTGCGGCATTTTTTTCTTCCGGTAGTTCATTATTATTGCATATGCTTCGTCTCCTGTTTTAGGCAACCCGCTGTACACACACCATTTCTCCCGTGCAACAACTCCTACTCACGCTCATAACAAACTCTACGCTTTTCCTTCTCCCCATAAGCAATATACCGGCATCATTCATTATTCACGTCATTTTCTTTCCTAGACGCGTAAGGAAAGACTGTCCATCTCATTTCCTTCTTGCGTCCTTTTTTTGGGAACGGCTGGTCCGACCCCACTTGATATCACTAAGGTCGCTAGGACGAAATGCTTTCTCTCATCCATACACAATTTTTTGGGTACCTACCTCGTACTCTGTCCTCCGCCATTTTCATTCCTCGTTCCACACACCTTAACAAATCCTCTCATTATGATGATAATAAAACTCAAAACCACCACCACACATTCGCGAACTTTACATATTAATTACCATTGCCACTCGCATCTCCATTTTTTTTCACCACCCGTATACAAGCTCCTTTTGCTCACGACTGGCAACCTCACGCAGTTTCTCCCGAATCATTTGTCTTCCAGGTCAACTTACGGTACCTTGACCAGGAATAAACTACGTCTCACTAATATATATATATATATATATATATATATATATATAATATATATATATATATATATATATATATTTTCTTTCTGTCCTACTTAATATCAAATTCACTCTTCATTTCTATACTTCTTCTACTATAACGGAATCTTTCGCTATCCACGACCATACTTCCGTACACATCACGTACAGTAATAGTAAACATGATCATAATAATAAAAAAATAATAAAAATAAGGGGCTCGTCTCTTACAATTTTTTCTCTCTTTTCTTTTAGCATCCTCTTCCTTCTGGTTATACCCGGTGTTGCAGCTGGCGACTTTCTTCCCATATCTTTATACATTGCAATACCCCTCATCTTTTTCTTCTGTATCATTGGTGGCTTCTTTTACATCAAGTTTTTTTTAACTCATAAATTTCGTCGCTTCTTCACCCACCCAACGCCTACCCGCCACACTTACACCGTATCTTACACACCTACCGCTGCTCCTAACCCAACCTATCTTCCTCTTTTTCATACCAATAACGTCACACACCCCGGAATCTCCGTATCTCCCTAAAGATTGATCAGGTGCCTTCTTCATTCCAGTACGCCATTATACGTATTTTTGCGTTATCCCTTTTGTTCCTTGTACGTTCCTTTTGCAATAACATTACTCTTCTTCCTAATTTTCTCTTCTCCCTTTTCTTCTTTCTTTTAGTCCTATTTTTAAAAAAACGTTTTCACAATGGTCTTTAACAAGTAATTCAGTGCCTCCTGTCATGTAATTTCTTTTCCGCACCGGCCTATTTTCACAAACGCACCTGGGCTACCCATCATCTTGCTACCCGTTTCCATGGATGATGCCTACCAAGTCGCAGTTTCCTTTTCTAGATGATGGACCTCACGACTTCCAGACCACAAGATGCTGTCCATTTTTGCTCAAGGATCAAGCCTTCCAGATAGCAAACTTCCAGGAGATAGCCCTTGACTCTCGACGTGCTGCACCACCACGATCCAGGATTTCCCTAGTTCCAGCCTTCCCGGATACACCATTGGGATCACGCTCGACATCTACACGGACCCATCAGTTTTAGTGATCTTTTTTTTCTCGTGTGTGTGTTTACTAGTGCCTCCTTCCTGTAGTGTTTTTTTTCTTACTTTTGTGCACCAGCCTCATGGTTATAAAGGTCTTAAACGATGAAAAATTTTAAGGGATTCCATGTCACTGGTTCTCATGAACAGTTGACCATAGTACTTTATTAAAAGGGGGATTATTATATTCCCAAAATCATTAAACGATAAAAAGTTTAACATTATTATACACTCATATACTTCGTGATGTCTCCTTGTAAATATTCTATTAAAGAACAAGATTAACAATACGATACAACCACGAAAAATAAAAAAAACAACAAGTCCTACGCAAACGGATTTTTCAGTGGCATCAAAATATAAAACCCTTCAAAGTGATAATATCAAGTTTATTCAAGGTGATGGTGTCAAAACATATAAGTTAAAATCTTTCAAGGTGTCTATTTTAAATTGAAAAAACATATTTTCCAGCATAAACAGTGCCTTGCTAAAACTAAAACAGTTTTTTGTGATACTATAAAACCAGGCATTTTAAAACAATTATCATCATTCGACCTACACCTGCTAAGAGTGTGGTATGGTATATTCATTCTGCATCCAGAGGAACCGCCCAGGACTGACAGCGGTGATGGAAGGCCTGTGTTTGTGAGTATATGCTTTGCACTGATGAACTTTTGCATGACATAAATGTCGTGAAGGGAGGACTACGTGACATTAAAAACACACGAGAGTATCAGGGATTTCTCCTTGATAGACCCCAACCATTGTACTACTTATATTTCACATCATGATTTTGTAAATATTGTTTGTATCTATATCGTTTGCATTTATGGTGACGGTTTTAATAAATACCACAAATGTATGACACTTGTCCTTTTATTAGCATTCTGATTACTTAACGTGACAATTGATTGTTGCTATATTCAGTAACATATTAGTATCATATTACTACGCCCTTCATTTTATTATATGATTGTTACCTATGTATGGTGTACATGTGAGATTTTTTTGCGTACGACACACAACAATGTTGCCAGCATCCCACAAATTTTACAAAAAATAGTTTTTCTTCCTAATTTTTCTTCTTCTCCTTTTACGTGTTGGGTACTGGGGGCACAAAAGTTACCTCATCGGAATTTGAGTTCTATAAGATTTCTAACGAGGTATGACTCATGTCCCTGTGACAATTAGAAGGGATACTAGGACCGCCAACGTGAAGGTCTACGATTTTCTACGTCCCAGCCCTTTTCCCCCCTCTTCCAGGTTGTCGACCACGCTGGAGGGCGACGACATCGGTTTTCACGATCACTATAGTGCCTATAATAATAATCAGAAATAAAATTACGTTAGGCTTTCCATGCATGCTCAACCCCCCTCAGTTCCTGGACTATAAATGGAAGTAACAAGTAAATGCTCCAGCACATAGAAGGTATTGCTTCTACATTCTGATCACTTTAATTTATTATGCACTACTTTCGTTAAATTTACTTTAATTTTTAAATAGGGCGATCCAAGTACCAAGGGACACGAATTTTCATGTACCAAGGGACAATGCTTTGTCATATGATGATAGCTATTTGATGTACCCCGAAGAAAGTTATGAATTTGTATTTAAAAAAAAAAAAACAATATGCCTAGTTAAATACTCATTGCATGCTATTTCAGCAAACAATGTGATAAAATTGCAATATTATTTGTTTTATATAACATTATGTTGTTTGTATTTAGAAAGTTACTTGACAATGCAAAAATTCCCATTCCACCTCTTGTTATTGCTGCGATACCCATGTAACTTTTACAATATGAAGTATCAGGTTATCAATAACATATTTTTTCTTTAGCATAACACGAACATATTCCCTTTTCCAAAGGAAAATTAAAAAGTGTTCATGGGATGCAGAACTTCCGCTACTTGGAAATTTATATCGTTTACTCGGGTACAGAATAACGTCGTGTCTTTGTTTTGCAATATTGTATCCCCTCCAACTTTCGACGCCCTGTACAAAAATTTATGGGTGAGCGCCTGGTTACAGTTTATACCTTAAGAATGTAAGCACAAACTTCAGTTCATACTTACTTTCAATGTTGCGAAAATCCGGGAAGGTTCCATAAAGAATACAATAACACTTTGTTCGTCTTAATACTTCTCCATTCGCTTTGTTAATGTAACAATCTATTGTACAGATATATGTAGATGTAACTAAAGGAAAAAACAATCACATTGTCTTTAAAGGGTCCTATTAGGGTTGATATAATAATAATAATAATAATAATAATAATAATAATAATAATAATAATAATAATAATAATAATAATAATAATAATAAGGAAAAGCGACAAACGATGTTGAATAGAGACTTTTCATTGGGTAACAATCGCTTAAGTTTAGCAGTTGAAAAATTCGGCTGCTTCTTTCTTTCCTTTCTCTCTCTCTCTCTTTTGTGTGTGTGTGTGTACCTTAATAATTTGCTCTAAGAATTTTTCAACTATTCAAACAATACTATGCTATAAATAAAATAATAAGAATAAGACGGCCATTTAGACAGCCCCCCAACCTTGTCAAAATTTGACGAAAATGGTGTCAATCGTTTGTGCATCGTTTGTGCAGAAATGTGCAACACAAATTTTCGTTTGTGCAAAATGAACAATGAGCTAGAGCGAAAACAAAGTGGGGGGGCTGTCTAAACGGTAGCCCCCCCACCTTGTCAGAATTAGTCGAAAATGGTGTCAATCGTTTGTGCAGAAATGTGCAACACAAATTTTCGTTTGTGCAACAATGAACAATGAGCTAGAGCGAAAACAAAGTGGGGGGGCTGTCTAAACGGTAGCCCCCCACCTTGTCAGAATTAGTCGAAAATGGTGTCAATCGTATGTGCATCGTTTGTGCAGAAATGTGCAACACAAATTTTCGTTTGTGCAACAATGAACAATGAGCTAGAGCGAAAACAAAGTGGAGGCTGTCTAATCGGTAGCCCCCCCACCTTGTCAAAATTGGTCGAAAATGGTGTCAAACGTTTCTGCATGGTTTGTGCAGAAATGTGCAACACAAATTTTCGTTTGTGCAACAATGAACAATGAGCTAGAGCGAAAACAAAGTGGGGGCTGTCTTAACATTAGCCCCTTCACCTTGTCAAAATTGGTCGAAAAAGGTGTCAAACGTTTGTGCATCGTTTGTGCAGAAATGTGCAACACAAATTTTCGTTTGTGCAACAATGAACAATGAGCTAGAGCGAAAACAAAGTGGGGGGCTGTCTAAACGGTAGCCCCCCCACATTGTCAGGATTAGTCGAAAATGGTGTCAATCGTTTCTGCATCGTTTGTGCAGAAATGTGCAACACAAATTTTCGTTTGTGCAACAATGAACAATGAGCTAGAGCGAAAACAAAGTGGGGGCTGTCTAAACAGTAGCCCCCCAACTTGTCAGAATTAGTGGAAAATGGTGTCAATCGTTTCTGCATCGTTTGTGCAGAAATGTGCAACACAAATTTTCGTTTGTGCAACAATGAACAATGAGACAGAGCTAAAACAAAGTGGGGGCTGTCTAAACAGTAGCCCCCCCACCATGTCAAAATTGGTCGAAAACGGTCTCAAACATTTGTGCATCGTTTTTGCAGAAATGTGCAACACAAATTTTCGTTTGTGCAACAATGAACAATGAGCTAGATCGAAACAAAAGTGAGGGGCTCTCTAAACGGTAGCCCCCCTTGTAACAATAGGTCGAAAATGGTGTCAATCGTTTGTGCATCGTCTGCGCAGAAATGTGCAACAAAAATCTTCGTTTGTGCAACAATGAACAATGAGCTAGAGCAAAAAAAAGCGTGGGGGTCTGTCTAAACGGTAGCCCCCATCTTGTCAAAATTGGTCGAAAATGGTGTCAATCGTTTGTGCATCGTTTGTGCAGAAATGTGCAACACAAATTTTCGTTTGTGCAACAATGAACAATGAGCTAGAGCGAAAACAAAGTGGGGGCTGTCTAAACGGTTGCCCCCCACCTGGTCAGAATTAGTGGAAAATGGTGTCAATTGTTTGTGCAGAAATGTGCAACACAAATTTTCGTTTGTGCAACAATGAACAATGAGCTAGAGCGAGAACAAAGTGGGGGCTGTCTAAACGGTAGCCCCCCTATCTTGTCAAAATTAGTCGAAAAAAGTGTTAATCGTTTGTGCATCGTTTGTGCAGAAATGTGCAACACAAGTTTTCGTTTGTACAACAATGAACAATGAGCTAGAGCGAAACAAAAGTGAGGGGCTGTCTAAACGGTAGCCCCAACCTTCTCAAAATTGGTCGAAAATGTGTCAATTGTTTGTGCATCGTTTGTGCAGAAATGTGCAACACAAATTTTCGTTTGTGCAACAATGAACAATGAGCTAGAGCGAAAAAAAAGTAAGGGGCTGTCTAAACGGTAGCTCCTACACCTTCTCAAAACTGGTCGAAATTGTGTCAATCGTTTGTGAAGAAATGTGCAACTCAAATTTTCGTTTGTACAGCACAAAACAATGAGCTAGAGCGAAATATATATGGGGGCGGTTTAAACGTTAGCCCCTTGTCAAAATTGGTCGAAAATGGTATCAATCGTTTGTGCAGAAATGTGCAACACAAACTTTCGTTTGTGCAACAATGAACAATCAGCTAGAGTGAAAACAAAGTGGAGGCTGTCTAAACGGTAGCCCCCAACTTCCAAAATTGGTCAAAAATGGTGTCAATCGTTTGTGCATCGTTTGTGCAGAAATGTGCAACATAAATTTTCGTTTGTGCAACAATGAACAATCAGCTAGAGTGAAAACAATGTGGAGGCTGTCTAAACGGTAGCCTCCCACCTTCCAAAATTGGTAAAAATGGTGTCAATCGTTTGTGCATCGTTTGTGCAGAAATGTACAACACAAGTTTTCGTTTGTACAACATTGAACAATGAGCTGGAGCGAAAACAAAGTGGGGGGCTGTCTAAACGGTAGATCCCCACCTTGTCAAAATTAGTCGAAAATAGTGTTAATCGTTTGTGCATCGTTTGTGCAGAAATGTGCAACACAAAATTTCGTTTGTGCAACAATGAACAATGAGCTACAGCGAAAACAAAGTGGGGAGCTGTGTAAACGGTAGCCCCCCACCTTATTGGAATTAGTCGAAAATGATGTCAATCCTTTGTGCATCGTTAGTGCAGAAATGTGCAACACAAATTTTCGTTTATGCAACAATGAACAATGAGCTAGAGCGAAAACAAAGTGGAGGCTGTCTAATCGGTAGCCCCCCACCTTGTCAAAATTGGTCGAAAATGGTGTCAAACGTTTCTGCATCGTTTGTGCAGAAATGTGCTGCACAAATTTTCGTTTGTGGAACAATGAACAATGAGCTAGAGCGAAAACAAAGTGGGGGGCTGTCTAAACGGTAGATCCCCACCTTGTCAAAATTAGTCGAAAATAGTGTTAATCGTTTGTGCATCGTTTGTGCAGAAATGTGCAACAAAAATTTTCGTTTGTACAACATTGAACAATGAGCTAGAGCGAAAACAAAGTGGAGGCTGTCTAATCGGTAGCTCCCCCACCTTGTCAAAATTGGTCGAAAATGGTGTCAAACGTTTCTGCATCGTTTGTGCAGAAATGTGCAACACAAAATTTCGTTTGTGCAACAATGAACAATGAGCTAGAGCGAAAAAAAAGTAAGGGGCTGTCTAAACGGTAGCTCCTACACCTTCTCAAAACTGGTCGAAAATTGTGTCAATCGTTTGTGAAGAAATGTGCAACTCAAATTTTCGTTTGTACAGCACAAAACAATGAGCTAGAGCGAAATATATATGGGGGCGGTCTAAACGTTAGCCCCTTGTCAAAATTGGTCTAAAATGGTATCAATCGTTTGTGCAGAAATGTGCAACACAAATTTTCGTTTGTGCAGCAATGAACAATGAACTAGAGCGTAAACAATGTGGGGGGATGTCTAAACGTTAGCCCAAACCTTCTCAAAATTGGTCCAAAATGGTGTCAATTGTTTGTGCATCGTTTGTGCAGAAATGTGCAACACAAATTGTCGTTTGTACAACATTGAACAATGAGCTAGAGCGAAAACAAAATGGGGGGCTGTCTAAACGGTAGATCCCCACCTTGTCAAAATTAGTCGAAAATAGTGTTAATCGTTTGTGCATCGTTTGTGCAGAAATGTGCAACACAAAATTTCCTTTGTGCAACAATGAAAAATCAGCTAGAGTGAAAACAATGTGGAAGCTGTCTAAACGGTAGCCCCCCACCTTCCAAAATTGGTCGAAAATGGTGTCAATCGTTTGTGCATAGTTTGTGCAGAAATGTGCAACACAAATTTTCGTTTGTGCAACAATGAACAATGAGCTAGAGCGAAAACAATGTGAGAGGCTGTCTAAACGGTAGCCCCAACCTTCTCAAAATTGGTCGAAAATTGTGTCAATTGTTTGTGCATCGTTTGTGCAGAAATGTGCAACACAAATTTTCGTTTGTGCAACAATGAAAAATCAGCTAGAGTGAAAACAAAGTGGAAGCTGTCTAAACGGTAGCCCCCGCACCTTCCAAAATTGGTCGAAAATGGTGTCAATCGTTTGTGCATAGTTTGTGCAGAAATGTGCAATACACATTTTCGTTTGTACAACAATGAATAATGAGCTAGAGCGAAAACAAAGTGGGGGGTGTCTAAACGGTAGCCCCCGACCTTGTCACAATTAGACGAAATTAGTGTTAATCGTTTGTGCTTCGTTTGTGCAGAAATGTGCAACATAAATTTTCGTTTGTGCAACAATGAACAATGAGCTAGAGCGAGAACAAAGTGGGGGCTGTCTAAACGGTAGCCACGCACCTTGTTAGAATTAGTCGAAAATTGTGTCAATCGTTTGTGCAGGAATGTGCAACACAAATTTTCGTTTGTGCAACAATGAGCAATGAGCTAGAGCTAAAATAAAGTGGGGGCTGTCTAAACAGTGGCCCCCCACCATGTCGAAATTGGTCAAAAACGGTGTCAAAGGTTTGTGCATCGTTTGTCCAAAAACGTGCAAGACAAATTTTCGTTTGTGCAACAATGAACAATGAGCTAGAGCGAAAACATAGTGGGGGCTGTCTAAACGGTAGCCCCCCACCTTGTCAGAATTAGTCGAAAATGGTGTCAATCGTTTGTGCAGAAATGTGCAACACAAATTTTCGTTTTTGCAACAATGAACAATGAGCTAGAGCAATAATAATGTGGGGGCTGTCTAAACAGTAGCCCCCCCCCACCTTGTCAAAATTGGTCAAAAATGGTGTCAAACATTCGTGCATCGTTTGTGCAAAAACGTGGAACACAAATTTTCGTTTGTGCAACAATGAACAATGAGCTAGAGCAAAAAAAAGTGAGGGGCTCTCTAAAAGGTAGCCCTCCTTGTCAAAATTGGTCGAAAATGGTGTCAGTCGTTTGTGCAGAAATGTGCAACACAAATTTTCGTTTCTGCAACAATGAACAATCAGCTATAGCAAAAACCCAGTGAGGTGCCTGTCTAAACGGTAGACCCCCACCTCCACAAGATTCCTCGAAAATCGTTTCAATCGTTTGTAAAGAAGATATTGCGATAGTGTAAAGAGAGAAATTTCCTCTGTGCAAATAATTTTCTTTGAATATGTTAACTTTCTTGGAACAACATTTTTTTAGATTACTAAAACACTTTCTGATACAATAACATATTCTTGATAGTTGACAAATGACAGGGTTAGATTTTAACCCACAATCACACACTACGATAAATATTATTTATTCTTAATTCTAATTTCTATGTTTACTAAGTTCAATTCTAGACTTCAGTTCTATCAAATTTTACCAATGTTGATTGGAAGTCAAGAAATTATTTCAGAATATTAGAAGATCGTAAAATAAAATTAATTTCCAAACAAAGCTCAATTAGAATAAATAATCAACTAAACAATGAAAGAAAAAATTATCAAGAATTATTATTATTATTGTACAATTTGACAATAATTATTAACGCAACAATGCTCAAAGAACTGGAATCATCAAAACTGGTTAGGGCAAATTGGAAAGCCAGATAACACAGCAACAAGTTTATTTTTGTAATCGTTCAATGTTGCAAAAAAAATTGAGTTGTACATTTCTGCATAAACGATGAACAAACGATTAAAATAATTTCCGATCAATTTTGAAAAGGCACAACCTACCGTTTAGACAGCCCCATTTTCTCTTTGTTCATTGTTGCACAAACGAAAATTTCTAATGCATATTGCTGCGCAAACGATCGACATCATTTTGGATTGATTTTGACAAGGTGGGGGGTACCGTATAGAAAGCTCCCACTTTATTTCTCCTCAAGCTCATTATACATAGTCGCAAAAACGAAAATTTGTCTTCCACATTTAGGAACAAAAAATTCACAAACAATTCAAACGATTTTCGACCAATTTTGACAAGGTGGAAGCTAACATTTAGAGAGCTCCCCACTTTAATTTGGTTCTAGCCAATCGTTCATTGTTGCACAAACGAAAATTTGTGTTGCACATTTCTGCACAAACGATGCACAAACGATTGACACAATTTTCGACCAATTTTGACAAGGTACAGGGCTACCGTTTAGGCAGTCCCCACTTTGTTTTCGCTCTAGCTCATTGTTCATTGTTGCACAAACAAAAATTTTTGTTGCACATTTCTGCACAAACGATGCACAAACGATTAACACTATTTTCGACTAATTTTGACAAGGTGGAGTGCTACCGTTTAGACAGACCCCACTTTGTTTTCGCTCTAGCTCATTGTTCATTGTTGCACAAACGAAAATTTGTGTTGCACAAACGATGCACAAACGATTGACACCATTTTCGACCAATTTTTACAAAATGGGTAAGGGCTACCGCTTAGACAGCCCCCACTTTGTTTTCGCTCTAGCTCATTGTTCATTGTTGCACAAACGAAAATTTGTGTTGCACATTTCTGCAAAACGATGCACAAACAAATGACACCATTTTCGACCAATTTTGACAATGTGGAGGGCTACCATTTAGACAGCCCCCACTTTGTTTTCGCTCTAGCTCATTGTTCATTGTTGCACAATCGAACATTTGTGTTGCACATTTCTGCACAAACGATGCACAAACGACTGACACCATTTTCGACTAATTCTGACAAGGTGGGGGGCTACGTATAGACAGCCCCCCACTTTGTTTTCGCTCTAGCTCATTGTTCATTGTTGCACAAACGAAAATTAGTGTTGCACATTTCTGCACAAACGATTGACACCATTTTCGACTAATTTTAATAAGGTGGGGGGCTACCATTTAGACAGCCCCCCACTTTGTTCTCGCTCTAGCTCATTGTTCATTGTTGCACAAACGAAAATTTCTGCTGCACATTTCTGCACAAACGATTGACACCATTTTCGACTAATTCTGAACAAGGTGGAAGGCTACCGTTTAGACAGCCCCCCACTTTGTTTTCGCTCTAGCTCATAGTTTAGTGCTGTACAAACGAAAATTTGCGTTGCACATTTCTTCACAAACGATTGACACCATTTTCGACCAATTTTGAGAAGGTGGAGGAGCTACGGTTTAGACAGCCCCTTACTGTTTTTTCGCTCTAGCTCATTGTTCATCGTTTCACAAACGAAAATTTGTTTTGCACATTTCTGCACAAACGATGCAGAAATGTTTGACACAATTTTCGACCAATTTTTACAAGGTGGGGGCTAACCGTTTAGACAGACCCCACTTCGTTTTCGCTCTAGCTCATTGTTCATTGTTGCACAAACGAAAATTTGTGCAGCACATTTCTGCACAAACGATGCAGAAACGTTTGACACCATTTTCGACCAATTTTGACAATGTGGGGGAGCTACCGATTAGACAGCCTCCACCTTGTTTTCGCTCTAGCTCATTCTTCAATGTTGTACAAACGAAAATTTGTGTTGCACATTTCTGCACAAACGATTAACACTATTTTCGACTAATTTTGACAAGGTGGGGATCTACCGTTTAGACAGCCCCCCACTTTGTTTTCGCTCTAGCTCACTGTTCATTGTTCCACAAACGAAAATTTGTGCAGAACATTTCTGCACAAACGATGCAGAAACGTTTGACACCATTTTCGAGCAATTTTGACAAGGTGGGGGGGCTACCGATTAGACAGCCACCACTTTGTTTTCGCTCTAGCTCATTGTTCATTGTTGCACAAACGAAATTTTGTGTTGCACATTTCTGCACAAACGATGCACAAACGATTGACACCATTTTCGACCAATTTTGAGAAGGTTGGGGCTACCGTTTAGACATCCCCCACATTGTTTACGCTCTAGCTCATTGTTTATTGTTGCACAAACAAAAATTTGTGTTACACATTTCTGCAAAAACGTTGACACCATTTTCGACCAATTTTGACAATGTGGGGGCTACCGTTTAGTCAGCTCCCACTTTGTTTTTGCTCTAGCTCATTTTTCATTGTTGCACAAACGAAAATTTGTGTTGCACATTTCTGCACAAACGATTGACACCATTTTCGACGAATTTTGACAAGGTGGGGGGGCTACCGTTTAGACAGCCCATCCACTTTGTTTTCGCTCTAGCTCATTGTTCATTGTTGCACAAATGAAAATTTTTGTTGCACATTTCTGCACAAACGATGCACAAACGATTGACACCAATTTTGGACCAATTTTGAGAAGGTGGGGTGCTACTGTTTAGACAGCCCCCACTTTGTCTTCGCTGTAGCTCATTGTTCATTGTTGCACAAACGAAAATTTGTGTTGCACATTTCTGCACAAACGATACACAAACGTTTGACACCATTTTCGACCAATTTTGACAAGGTGTGGGGGCTACTCTTTAGACAGCCTTTACTTTGTTTTCGCTCTAGCTCATTGTTCATTCTTGCACAAACGAAAATTTGTGTTGCACATTTCTGCACAAACCATGCAGAAACGTTTGACACCATTTTCGACCAATTTTGACAAGGTGGGGGGGCTACCGATTAGACAGTTTCCACTTTGTTTTCGCTCTAGCTCATTGTTCATTGTCGCACAAACGAAAATTTGTGTTGCACATTTCTGCACAAACGATGCACAAACGATTGACACCATTTTCGACCAATTTTGAGAAGGTGGGGGGCTACCGTTTAGACAGCCCCTCCACTTTGTTTTCGCTCTAGCTCATTGTTCATTGTTGCACAAATGAAAATTTTTGTTGCACATTTCTGCACAGACGATGCACAAACGATTGACACCATTTTCAACCAATTTTGACAAGGGAGGGCTACCGTTAAGAGAGCCCCCACTTTGTTTTCGCTCTAGCTCATTGTTCATTGTTGCACAAACGAAAATTTGTGTTGCACATTTCTGCACAAACGATGCACAAACGATTGACACCATTTTCGACCAATTTTGACAAGGTGGGGGGGCTACTGTTTAGACAGCCCCCACTTTGTTTTCGCTCTAGCTCATTGTTCATTGTTGCACAAACGAAAATTTGTGTTGCACATTTCTGCACAAACGATGCACAAACGATTGACACCATTATCGACTAATTCTGACAAGGTGGGGGGGCTACCGTTTAGACAGCCCTCTACTTTGTTTTCGCTCTAGCTCATTGTTCATTGTTGTACAAACGAAAATCTGTGTTGCACATTTCTGCACAAACGATGCACAAACGATTGACACCATTTTCGACCAATTTTGAGAAGGTGGGGGGGCTACCGTTTAGACAGCCCCCCACTTTGTTTTCGCTCTAGCTCATTGTTCATTGTTGCACAAACGAAAATTTGTGTTGCACATTTCTGCGCAAACGATTGACACCATTTTCGTCAAATTTTGACAAGGTGGGGGGCTGTCTAAATGGACGTAAGAATAAGACTGATTTATGAAACATATATAAACAAGAAAAAATACTACGTCAATAAGTTAATTACTTCAAACAATACAAAAATAATTTACTGTGGCGGGCCGGCGGTATGCGGTTGCGTAGACCGGCACCCACACAAGAGAGTTTTGTAATTTACCAAAATACTTCTAATTAGTCAACCAAAGTTTCTGCAAACACCAACTATAACTCGAGCGGCAAAGTTATACTGGAAACAGGAACTCAGCTAACAAAACAGTCTGAAGAATCTTAGTATTACACGGTAGCGTTGGCCGTGGCCAAGACTTATCTTCTAATGGAAACAATGGAATCGTTATCCTGATTAAGGTTTGATAACCAAACAATCCTTTGGGATATCTCTTGAAACAAAACTCGACAAATATGTTCCTTGCAGTAAGCCTGCAGTTTATTGGCTCTAAGCAAATTACAAGAACCAGAGCCGGGGCGATAGTGTAAGTACTGTGTATATTTATAAAAGAGTTTTAACTTACGTGGCGGCGTTCCAATAGGTAGTTTAAAAATAACTCACTAAATGTCACTGATAAAAACAAACTTGACTGTAGCACTTTTCACAAATAAAACAAACTGCACTAGACTGGGAGGGCACGAATCAGTCCTAGTGGGTAGGTAGGTAAGAGGTATACTATTTGATCTACCGGTCTGCGAACAGACATCAAATAGGGTAGGCTACCAGAGGTTAGGAACAGGTTACCGTTTGATCTACCGGTCTGCGAACAGACATCAAACAGGGTAGGTGTAAAGGTTACCGTTTGATCTACCGGTCTGCTAAGCAGACATCAAACAAAGTTGGTTACCAGAAGGAATTAAGCTTACCGTTTGATCTACCGGTCTGCGAACAGACATCAAACAAGGAAGGTGTAAGGGTTTACCGTTTGATCTACTGGTCTGCGAACAGACATCAAACAGGGAGTCACTATTTGATTACCGGTGCGTTTTAGGCCAGCTAAGCAATAAACTTAGAGTCTGTCAAAACACACATCAAATAGGGGTGCGACAGAACTTTAGCCGTCAACTTCCTAAGCTTGCCAGCAGTTTCTGGAGCGAGTCCGGGCTGAAGCGAAACTTGCGGAAGTAGATTGCCAAGTTCGGAAGGAAGTAACTTTAGCCGTCAGTTTCCTAAGCAGACCAGCAATTATGGGAGAACCCTGGCTGAACCGTCTTGCTTTCAGAAACAGATTGCCAAGTTACCGTGAGGATTAGGTAGGGTAGTACTTTGACCGTCAGTTTCCTAAGCCGACCAGCAATTATGGGAGAACCCTGGCTGAGACATCGAGCTTTCGGAAACAGATTGCCAAGTACTGGGTAAACCAAGGTAGTGAGGTAGGTAACCAATAGAGTGAGTAGGCAGGCCTCCGTAGAGGCAGAGAGGTTGGAAGGCAGAGGGATGGACAACTAGAGACTTCTTCGTGATAAGTTCCTGAACTGAGACGTACCTAACGAATTGCGTACTCCTCGTAGTCTGCACGTCTCTGAGGGGTTCAGGAGAGGGACGTTGTCCGACGAGAGAGCCCAAAACATGCGTTTTTAAGGGCCTCGGTCGAGGGTGCAACCGGCACCAATTTACGGTCTGTGTGCAAAATAGTAACGTGTGCAAACGTTGCACTAGGACCGTAAGGTCAGAGGTTGAGCATGCGTGGAGATCTAAAAAGTACCTAGGGCGGAGCCCGAGGGGGACCAGTATCCTGAAAAGAAAGATTATTGGCTTTGCACACGGTTTCGGGTGCAGATGACCTCGGAAGAGTTCCACTCTGAGGGGTGGAGCGACTAACTATTGGAACGAGCCATGCCATTAACATCTAGATTGGCTAGACAAGGTGCCTTGGGCGGAGCCAGGCAAAAGATAAGATTTTGTGTGTGCGCATGCGTGTGCGTGTGATGTGTAGTCCTTGAGTTTAGGTGTGTGAGCCCCTTTCTCTGGAAGAATGATATTACATCGAGATATTACAGAGAATGGTACAAATAGTATCTTAAACTATAAACATATACTAAACATAAAAGATTTCAAGTAATAAACTTGAAAGGTTTTATACATAATGAACTCAAGACCCTTCAACAGTTTATCTTACTTGTTTTCGACCAAAGACACACATATATATTTAATGTTCTGAAGAACGAAAAAGAATCTTCTTTCAGAAGCAAAAATGACATTTTAAAGATACACAAACTATATGGGTTTTCTTAACAGTATTCTACCACTAATAATAATAATCTAACTTGTTAAAAGACTACATCAATATAGAAAAAGAAAAAAAACTAAGCTTCTGTATCGAACCAGAAGGGGAGAATGTTTATCTTAACTGCTGTTGACCTACAGGTCAGAAAGGGGGAACTCGCTGGCGAGACGTGAAAGCAGACATAATGTCTGGTTTCCAGCTAGGGAAAAAAAAGAACACTCAATACGAATTTGTATTTTAAAAGAAGTAAATGGAATACGAATTCTGTTGCAGGTTTAAGAATGAGAAAAAGAATATTAATTCGCAAAAAATAGTTTACGAATTTGCGGCCCACTACAGTCCTTCCTCCTAGGGAAAGAAAAATTTTAACTGTAATCAAAAATTTAAATTTTAACTGTAAGGCAAAAATTTTTCGTACTGACTACAATCAGAAAAACAGTGTGTGTCAGTGACTACAATCAAAATTTGAAAAGAAAAATTCCAAAATTAAATTTTAACGATAGTTCCTAGACCTGGTTACTCTTTGATTGAGATGAGGTGAATCATCATCTTGTGATTCTTCGTTAAAAGTTATTTCACCAGAAGCGGCTCGATAAGTAGCATTAAGAGCTGGACTATTTGATTGTACACCTGCAATGATTGTTGGCTTAAAACATATGGTTCTGATACAGTCTGAATTACACCATTTATTCCTATGTCTACAACAATTAAACTTAAAACTACAATACACACAAAGAAATATCAAAATAGTAAACATGATTATATATGTCAAAATAGAATAAGAAAATACATGATTACTTTGTCTTATCTGCCATTCTTGTTCATTAATTAGTTTTTCAACATCCTCAACACGATGGCTGGCATATTGTAAATCTGTAACTTTGTGTATAATATGATTTAACGGTAAGGTAAATTCCATATTCCTAATATTGATCTTTGAGTTTGAGAATATACAACAATCAATGCTATCATTTAGTAGTGGAAGCAAATCTTTACTTGTACTGTTACTTACATATATTTCCTGAGAACTGATTAAGGAATTTGGACCATAAGCTTTACAGTTTTTATCTAAAGTTAATTTTCCAGTTTTATGAATCAAAAAAGTTTTCGACACATCATTTCCACAAACTATTGTTAATTTTTCTGGGAATGGCGAAGCAAATAGCCATTCATTATTATCTAATGAAATCCATAAAATATTTCTTAATTCTACTATACGTTTGTTACAATCTGCTGGAATTGATTTAACAAAATCAATAAGTTTTACTTCACAGTCTTCATTACTATGTGTAGGTTTTAGCGGAAATGTTTGTTTGCAAACCCTTGAGAATGAAGTTAATTCCTTACAAGTATTAAACATATGTTCATCAATCTTACCATAATATTGCTTTGATACTTCAATAATCAAATACGGATTTTGAGGCTGTATAAAGAGATACTTATTGTCTTTAAGCTCAGTTGGAAATGGAATTAATTTATACATATTAAATCTTAAACCATCAGTCAAAAGTAAACTAATAACATAACCGAGAATTTTCTGATTGATAAAAATAATGGACCAAGATAATTTTATTAATGTATAACATGGAATTTCATAAATGTCTGACTACAAGTATTGACTACGTTTAATAGACAACACAGTGTCATGAATAGTTTTCAAAAGAATATTTGATAATAATTAACATATGAAATGACATCTGATTTAATTATCGTAAATAATTAAATAAGAGTCATTGATAATTAACATCGGAAATACCAAAATGAGAATTTTTTAGATTTCAAACAACCAAATTAAATTTATGAAGTTAATTAAATATTCCTCTTTGGTTTTTCACCATGTATATATTTTTTTGTTTTGCTCAACCTTGTGGAGTTTTCGGGTGTTTACACTTAATTAAAGTTCTAGATGAGAATACCCAGAACATATAACCAAAAGTTTTATATATATATATATATATATATATATATATATACATATATATATATATATATATATATATATATATATATATATATATATATATATATATATATATATATAATCAAGCAAGCAGACAAGGAGAGAGGATGTCTCATGATGGCTGCGAACAAAAATGGAAACTACACTACCTACTAATAAAGTCTACTAATATTATCTACTAATAATATAACTTTAACCTATTAGCATGAACTACAAATGTTTTTCTTCGATTAGCAATAGTACAATTAACACCTTTAATTTTAACTACTTTGTATGGACCGATCCACTGTGAACCCAATTTCTTGGATCGTCCTCTTCTAACAGATTCATCTTTAAGTAACACTTGATCGCCTACTTTAAACAATTGTTCTTTATGAGAGGCGGTCTTATCATATTGTTCTTTGTTTTTAACCTTAGCTTGTTTCAGTTTTGATCTAGCTAACTCGTAACTGTTCTGAAGCTTCTGCTTTAGGGTTTTGATGTAATCATCATACGCGTAATTAATGTCGGTAGTTTGTTTCTGTAATATATCAGGGATGTTAGCCATCCGGCCAAACATCAACTCGTGTGGAGTATAGTTAGTTACTGAATGCGGAGTTGTATTGTAAGCAAAAGCAGCGTATGGCAACCAGACGTTCCAGTCCAGTTGGTTTTCAGACACATAATGCCTCAGATACTCAGCAAGAGATCAATGAACTCTTTCAACGAAGTTAGCTTGAGGGTGGAATGCACTAGTATGTAGTTTCCTAATCTGGAACATGCGACACATTTTCTTAAAGGTATCGCTCATAAAATTAGTACCTTGATCGGTTAAAATGGTTTGAGGAATACCGAAAACACAAACAAATTTCGTCACAAATGCTTTAGCTACGGTTTCTGCATCTTGTTGCTGTAGGGGAATGGTCACTAAATATTTCGATAATTCGTCTTGGCATGTTAAGATGTATTTGTTTCCGAGAGAACTCTCAGGAAACGGCCCTACAATATCTAAAGCACATTTCTCAAACACTACATCAGGAGTGGTGGTCAAAACCATGGGAAGTTTGACATTAGGTTGGGTGAGTTTGTTCTTTTGACACGACTCACATTTCTTTGTGTATTCTTCGACATCGGTGTTTAGTCTTTTCCAAGATTTCGGATCGATATTGTTCAATTCTAAGTACGCTTTGATTTTAGCTATTGTTCGATGGATACCTTGGTGTCCACCGGCAGGAAGGTTGTGAAACTCTTTCAGAATCCTACTCTTTGTTTCTTCGTCAAGGGTAGAAGGTTGACCTTCTGGATCGGGGTCTAAGTATGCAATGCGACTCAATGCATCAGCATTGGTATTACGGACACCTGCTTTATAAACAATCTTATAATTATATTCTTCTAACTTAATTCTCCATCTTAAAAGTCTACTACTAGGATCTTTTACACTAAACACCCAAAGCAAAGGTTTATGATCAGTCACAAAGGTTGTTTCCTTTCCAAAGATGTATGGGCGGAATAGTTTGGCAGCCCAAACTATCGCAAGTAATTCACGTTCGGTTGTGGAGTAATTTCTTTCAGCATTATTAAGGGTACGACTAGCGTAAGCGATTGGTTTGTCTTGGCCAATTTGGCCCTGAGACAAGATAGCTCCAATTGCGACTTCTGAGGCGTCACAGGTAATAATGAAGGGACGGTTCATGTCAGGATATTGAAGGAGAGGTGGTGATGTCAATTTTTCCTTCAAAGCTTGGAACGCTAGTTCTTGTTTAGTTTCCCACTTGAATGGAACATCTTTCTTTAACAAAAGAGTGAGAGGTTTGGCTATATTGCTGTAGCCTTCAATAAATCTACGGTAATAAGAACTTAATCCTAAAAATCCACGCAATTGCTTGACATTTTTCGGATGCGGAAAATGTAACACTTTCTCAATTAAGCGAGGGTCTGGCTTCAGACCTTGATCTGTTATTTGATGTCCTAAATATGTCACTTCCTTTCTAAGAAATTCACATTTATCAGGCTGAAGTTTGAGGTTGTAGGTTCGAAACCTATCAAATACAAGTTTCAATCTTGACATATGTTCCTTTAAGTCTCTACTATAGATACAACAATCGTCTAAATACGAAAAACACTTTAATCCTTGCAATCCGGATAGAACAATATTCATCATTCTCTGAAATGTTTCGGGGGCACCGCATAATCCAAAGCTCATGCGATTATACTCGTAATGACCATATGGTGTACTGAAGGCGGTCTTACTACGGTCTTCAGGTTTAATTCTAATCTGTTGGTACGAACTGGCTAAATCCAAGGTCGTAAAGTATTTCGACTGCCCTAACTGATCTAGTATTTCTGTAATATTCGGTAAAGGAAAGCTATCTCCAATAGTAATCTGATTAAGCCTACGAAAATCTAAACATATACGAATCTTAGGTTTGCCTGATGCATCCATCTTTTTCGGCACTATCAATATCGGAAAATTCCAAGGACTCTTGCTTGGGGAAATTATACCTTCATCTAACATCTTATCGATTTGATTTTGTACTTCTGCCTTATGTACCTCGGGAATACGGTACGGTTTCTGAGTCACGACTGTACCTCGTTTGTCGGGATGAATGGGGATGTTATGTTCAATCACATCAGTTTAGGAGAGTTTGTCTCCCTCTAAATAAAATAAATCATGATATTCTTCGCAATGCGACAGTATTAACGCTTTCTCTTCTGGATTCAAATGGTCTAATCGCAAGTTCTGCCTAAGTAATTCTAAACGCGATTTTAACCCTTTAGTTGGACTTGCATTGTCAGATTTACTCAATGCATAAATACTATGAGATTTTGTCATATCAAGAAGTGGTTCAAAATCTAAAGAGATTGGAGGAATTTGTACGTCTACCTCATTTTCAGTCAAATTCAAAATGCTAGTAACACATTTGTTATCGGATGCTTTAACTATAGCGTCTGGCAGGAATACACCGTCTGCCAAAGTACGTTTGGACAAAAATCCTATCCCATTATTTTCAGTCTTAACTTCAATTAGCTTTTCAGTACGTGCTGGGATCTTTACTTTAGTTCCTACATCAATTTTCAATTCAGCTTGTCCGTCATACGAAATTACACAATGATGTTCAAGAAGAAAATCTCTGCCTATTATACCGGCTACATTAGGAGGTAATAAATCACTACGCATTACATGAAAAGTATGAGTCACTCTATTCTTGCCTATTTCTAATCTAAGATCTAATGTACCTAAAGTATGGGCATGAAAATTATTGAATCCATGCACTGGAGTGGAGTCACATCTATGTATCTTTCTCAACATTGACTCACGTAAATGGCTATACTTAATAAGCGATAGATCTGAGCCTGAATCTAATAACATTTCGTAATTCCTATTTAAATCCATCATTCGTACTTTAATTTTACCCTTTTCATCGATTATACTCTTAGTGGAACATTCGCATAATTGGGCGTAACGTCCAATTGTATCAGACTTAACAGAATTTTGATCAGGTTTCTGAGGTGGGGACACCTTCGTACAATTATTACTCGTTTGTTCAGTGGAACAAAGGAAAATCTTCTTAACATTATCATTCTGATATCTATTACTATCAACACGTTTCTCTAATTTAACTTTTGAGGAGTTGTGTTTCGATAAACAACATAAAGACTTATTCTTGCTACAAGATTTTGGCTTGGTGCTGTGGTCAGCACTGCATTTCTCTTTCAATTCACAATCATGCGTGTCAACGACGGGATGACGACGCGGTGAGATATTATTCGGTTTTGGTCGCGGAGAAGGTTTGCGCGGTGTACGGCGCTGGGGACACACATACACTGGGCGACGCGGCGAAGGACTACGCGCTGGGCTTTGCTGAGTGCGACGCGGAGAACGACTATGCGATCGGCGACGCTGAGTGCGACGCGGAGAATGAGTACACGCGGGGCGATGACACTGAGGATGGCGCGGAGAAGGATCTCGCGCTGGGCGACGCTGAATGCGACGCGGGGAACGGCTTCGCGTTTTGCGGCAACGAGAACTACGCGGAGAAGGACTGCGCGTTTGGCGGTCATAACAACAACGCGGAGAACTATTGTTCTTTCGGGTACAAACATGTATACGCTTCTTCGCACAAGTATGGGTACGCTTTTCACGACAATGATAGGAGTGTGTACAACGTAAAGCACAACAAGAATTGGAATCCTCAAATTTGTCACTATTTTCACTACAATGTTTATCATGCGGTTCTTCATGCGAGTCTACTGAATGATCGCAATCTTCTAAACAATGAACCTTTTTCTTAAAATTTCTCCTATCCTTACGGGAATGAGAAGAGTTATGAGAATCTCTAGATTTACTTTCAGAATGCTTTTTCTGGGAAAATTTCCTATTTCCTTTCTTCTCTGACTTATGGTTATGATTTGAAGAATTTGCCCTATCTTCATTCTTAGAATCTAATGGCTTTCGTCTCTGAGACAATATGTGCGATTCTTCAACCAGAGCGAAATCTACTAATTGAGCGAAACTATCATCTTCTGTACTTTTACCACGAATTACTGTTTGAATGCGGGGATCGCTAATTCCCTGGACAAAAGATGCTTTTGTCAAATGATCAATAAGTGAATGAGCACCAGCTCTTTCAGTTTCACGACATATTTTCGAAGCAGCAGCTTTCAGATCAGCTCGAATTGTATCTAACTTGATAGCCCATGAGCTAATACCCTCATTTTTGCCTTGCCTGGCAGAAAACAATAAACAAACATAATAATCAATAGATCTATGTGTAGCATAATTCTCTTCTAAAGTTGTCTTAACTGCTTCCCAAGTATCTACGTTCAATTTAACTAAAATACGATTTCTAGGTTCTCCTAAAATTTTCGACTTAATAAACTTCAATAATACAGGCCTATCACGGGGGTTAACTAACCCTTGAGCAATTTCACAACTATCAATAAATTGCCTCAACTTAGAACGATCTCCTGTAAATGGTTCTGCAATAACCTGAATTACCTGAGAAACTTTAACATATTCTGGCTGTACGTTACTTCCGTCAGCTTCTGCCATGATTAAAAATTCAAATTACGTTTCTACGTGGAAACAACAAATTAAATAAATGAATGAACTTCTTAGATTTGCGAAAATTCGAAGGTTTGAGCAATAATGATTTCTGAGAGGAATTTCTCACTTAACCTAACTAAATCTAAATTCACGATGAGTTTATTCACATGTGAGTTTAATCACGAGGAATTTATTCACCTATTCGGGCTTTAAAATGCCTAATTTCAACACTAAAATGCACTGCACTTATTTAAATACTAATGAACTGAAATCACTAATGTGCGTTTGGCGTCACGATACAGTGAGCAGGATGTTTTGCTGATTGATGGCCAGTCAAACAACAAAAGCGTCCTTCTCCCCTTTTTCGCTTCCGCCAAGGAGGATGGAATGAAAGTTAAACAGATCGAAAAAACTTTCAGCACACAATAAATACCACACATGCAAAATGCGCATGCACAAAACACAGTTCACTTAAATAACTTAAACTGGTATCAAAGTTTACGATGTCACGATTATTCCTGATATCCTAGGCTGTGCAAAAAGTTCACGATATCCTAGGTTGTTCAAGATATCCTAGGTTGTTCAAGATATCCTAGGTTGTTCAAGATATTCCACAAAGCTGACACCAAATTATGTGGCGGGCCGGCGGTATGCGGTTGCGTAGACCGGCACCCACACAAGAGAGTTTTGTAATTTACCAAAATACTTCTAATTAGTCAACCAAAGTTTCTGCAAACACCAACTATAACTCGAGCGGCAAAGTTATACTGGAAACAGGAACTCAGCTAACAAAACAGTCTGAAGAATCTTAGTATTACACGGTAGCGTTGGCCGTGGCCAAGACTTATCTTCTAATGGAAACAATGGAATCGTTATCCTGATTAAGGTTTGATAACCAAACAATCCTTTGGGATATCTCTTGAAACAAAACTCGACAAATATGTTCCTTGCAGTAAGCCTGCAGTTTATTGGCTCTAAGCAAATTACAAGAACCAGAGCCGGGGCGATAGTGTAAGTACTGTGTATATTTATAAAAGAGTTTTAACTTACGTGGCGGCGTTCCAATAGGTTGTTTAAAAATAACTCACTAAATGTCACTGATAAAAACAAACTTGACTGTAGCACTTTTCACAAATAAAACAAACTGCACTAGACTGGGAGGGCACGAATCAGTCCTAGTGGGTAGGTAGGTAAGAGGTATACTATTTGATCTACCGGTCTGCGAACAGACATCAAATAGGGTAGGCTACCAGAGGTTAGGAACAGGTTACCGTTTGATCTACCGGTCTGCGAACAGACATCAAACAGGGTAGGTGTAAAGGTTACCGTTTGATCTACCGGTCTGCTAAGCAGACATCAAACAAAGTTGGTTACCAGAAGGAATTAAGGTTACCGTTTGATCTACCGGTCTGCGAACAGACATCAAACAAGGAAGGTGTAAGGGTTTACCGTTTGATCTACCGGTCTGCGAACAGACATCAAACAGGGAGTCACTATTTGATTACCGGTGCGTTTTAGGCCAGCTAAGCAATAAACTTAGAGTCTGTCAAAACACACATCAAATAGGGGTGCAACAGAACCTTAGCCGTCAACTTCCTAAGCTTGCCAGCAGTTTCTGGAGCGAGTCCGGGCTGAAGCGAAACTTGCGGAAGTAGATTGCCAAGTTCGGAAGGAAGTAACTTTAGCCGTCAGTTTCCTAAGCAGACCAGCAATTATGGGAGAACCCTGGCTGAACCGTCTTGCTTTCAGAAACAGATTGCCAAGTTACCGTGAGGATTAGGTAGGGTAGTACTTTGACCGTCAGTTTCCTAAGCCGACCAGCAATTATGGGAGAACCCTGGCTGAGACATCGAGCTTTCGGAAACAGATTGCCAAGTACTGGGTAAACCAAGGTAGTGAGGTAGGTAACCAATAGAGTGAGTAGGCAGGCCTCCGTAGAGGCAGAGAGGTTGGAAGGCAGAGGGATGGACAACTAGAGACTTCTTCGTGATAAGTTCCTGAACTGAGACGTACCTAACGAATTGCGTACTCCTCGTAGTCTGCACGTCTCTGAGGGGTTCAGGAGAGGGACGTTGTCCGACGAGAGAGCCCAAAACATGCGTTTTTAAGGGCCTCCGTCGAGGGTGCAACCGGCACCAATTTACGGTCTGTGTGCAAAATAGTAACGTGTGCAAACGTTGCACTAGGACCGTAAGGTCAGAGGTTGAGCATGCGTGGAGATCTAAAAAGTACCTAGGGCGGAGCCCGAGGGGGACCAGTATCCTGAAAAGAAAGATTATTGGCTTTGCACACGGTTTCGGGTGCAGATGACCTCGGAAGAGTTCCACTCTGAGGGGTGGAGCGACTAACTATTGGAACGAGCCATGCCATTAACATCTAGATTGGCTAGAACAAGGTGCCTTGGGCGGAGCCAGGCAAAAGATAAGATTTTGTGTGTGCGCATGCGTGTGCGTGTGATGTGTAGTCCTTGAGTTTAGGTGTGTGAGCCCCTTTCTCTGGAAGAATGATATTACATCGAGATATTACAAAGAATGGTACAAATAGTATCTTAAACTATAAACATATACTAAACATAAAAGATTTCAAGTAATAAACTTGAAAGGTTTTATACATAATGAACTCAAGACCCTTCAACAGTTTATCTTACTTGTTTTCGACCAAAGACACACATATATATTTAATGTTCTGAAGAACGAAAAAGAATCTTCTTTCAGAAGCAAAAATGACATTTTAAAGATACACAAACTATATGGGTTTTCTTAACAGTATTCTACCACTAATAATAATAATCTAACTTGTTAAAAGACTACATCAATATAGAAAAAGAAGAAACTAAGCTCCTGTATC
This sequence comes from Thermobia domestica, assembly GCF_964235325.1. NCBI lineage: Eukaryota > Metazoa > Arthropoda > Insecta > Zygentoma > Lepismatidae > Thermobia > Thermobia domestica. Next base: position 135,238,002 of record NC_137469.1, on the reverse strand, counting down.
GAACCAGAAGGGGAGAATGTTTATCTTAACTGCTGTTGACCTACAGGTCAGAAAGGGGGAACTCGCTGGCGAGACGTGAAAGCAGACATAATGTCTGGTTTCCAGCTAGGGAAAAAAAGAACACTCAACACGAATTTGTATTTTAAAAGAAGTAAATGGAATACGAATTCTGTTGCAGGTTTAAGAATGAGAAAAAGAATATTAATTCGCAAAAAATAGTTTACGAATTTGCGGCCCACTACATTACATTAATGAAGATATCGAATAAAAACGCATACAGTGCAAGTCGAGAGGTCGCTATACTGCCACTATCAGTTTGGTCCAGGGCTTTTATTATATCCAGGCACAGGCACTAGACCACATAAAAAACGATGGGCGGACGAGTATATCCCCAGTATTTCGTCCATTCTGGGGAGGTCCAATTTTGCTTCTAGGGAGGGCCGGCCCTCCTCTAGTTTCGCCTATGCTGACGGATAACTTGAACTGTCACGTGTTACCCAGCACCTTGTCCCATGCATTCTGACACAAGATTGAACAGAAGTGCTGACGCCTGACGCTGATAGACCCACGTTCCTGAACCGGATAATAACAGGACATGAAACATGATGTCTCCTCTACTATTCACAACTAACGAGAAAAGCAGCCTCCTGGAAATCGCCATGATCTCCAAAACGCAAAAAGCTGAGACAAGACAGGTCAAAAGAGAAAATGATGCTTGAACTAGTTTGAAGGTCAGTGTGGATATATGTAATTGTCTATGTGTGTGTGTATGGACGTTCTCGTCGGGCACAGTAACCATGGGTTCTACCGGTTGCCTATATTCTGGGTACCAGTCTACGAATTTATTGATTGTACTAGTATATATAGTACAGTCAATATATATATATATATATATATATATATATATATATATATATATATATATATATATATATATATATATACTCGATACTCGTAAAAGCTAGAACTGTGAAATTTGCAGGCAATTTAGAGGAAGGTCAGAAGATTTGTTTGATAGCAAAACGAGATCACCGATAATATAGTCTGCGAAGTTACAGGGTCAAAGGTCAAAATGCGATTTTTACCTTATGGGATTTCAATGTTAAATAGTAGTCTCACATGCCATTTTTTTTGAATATCCACCTCCAGTAACAAAATTTGGTATATCGACATACATTCTGATCCAAAACAATGGGATAATAAGATATGTGGGCAATCATGACCCGGTGACCTCTAGCAGGTCATCAATGACCCTTGAGGAAAAAGCTCCCTTTTCAACAGCTTATTGTAAACAATTAATTAAGTTGAAGATAATGTTAAGAAGCATGTATATAAAGGTCACGTAGTTAAAATATCATATTTGATGTGTTAACAAATAAGAAACTGTGGCATTGGAAATAATGATTTGAGCTCCCATAGAACAGATGGAGAAATGTCCTTCCAAGGGGTATGTATGGGCATAGAAAAAGGTCAACAATGTCATAAAAGTTCAAAGATCACGCAGTTAAAACATCATAGTTGATGTGTTACCAAATATGAAAGTGTGACGTTTGAAAAATGATTTGACCTGCCATAGAATACATGCAAAAAGGTGTCCATGTACATGCATAATTAAAGGTCAACATTATCATAAAAGGTCAAAAGTCACGAAATAAGAAACTCATAGTTCGTATGTTGGCAAGTATGAGACGGCAATGTTTGAAAACTAATTTAATTTGTATAGTATTTAAAACTAAGTATGTTTATTTGGAAAATGGGAAACTGTGACCTTGTGACCTTCAGCAGTTCACCTGTGACCTTTGTGGGAATCGTTCCGCTTTCAACATCTTATAGTACAACATTAATCCAATTACAGATACCATTGAATGCGTTAAATAATTATTGAAAGTTTCGTTTCAACAAAAATGAAAATTTGTATGTTCATAAGGGGCAAAGATCACGAAGGGTTTTTCGTATATTCCTGTTATGAAACTATGCGAAATGTTAAATTCGTATAATGTTTGAAATAAGCTCTCGTCTCATTTTTCAGGGGTCTCGGAAATCTTTTCGTTTAAATAACAAGAATACTTAATTTTAGGAAATCATTATAGAATGCACACTACTGTGTGCAGGACATTCTAGGGCATAGTGGGTGCAGGAGAAAATATCACATGTAAATGCAAATCAATCAGGAGTTCTAAAAAAAAATCTTGAGAACAGACTGTCCTACAGATTGTTCGTTATTTCTTTGTACCCATATCAAATAGGATAATGTATTGAAAATAAACTGTTTTCAAGCAATGCATTGTGTTGAGAAGTTTGAGAGGAGAACAAAGATGTCCCGTATTCTCATGAAAAATAAAGATGGCAGCCTTAATATTGCCTTGATGGTTACCCAGGAAATTGAGAAGAAAATAAAAATAACTCCACCGGAAATAAATTGCTTACCCATAGGTAGGGAAAGACGCACTCATCGTTTATTTATACCCTATCGTGACTCAAGCATAAACACGATCTGTGTATGTTTTGGGCTCACATCAAATAATCAGTTTGTTTCGTTCACAAGGGTGGTTTGATGTTACTCTAATGATAATCTGGTTGGGCAGAGGCAGTGTGGCAGTAGAGTGTGAAGTTGAGCTTAAAATTAAATGAGTTAGTGAATCTTGTGATTGTGTAAGAAAATAAAAACTGTTGTATTTCCTGTTTTCCCTATACTCATAGGCCTACGTGTTTCGAAGTGTTTGTGTGTGTGTAATTGTGTAAATCACAATGGATACTCTAACAAAGGAACAACGTGCCGATTTACTTGAGTGTTACGTTCTTAGTAGGAAGTCAGTTACAAAAACGCGGAGAAAGCGTTTGCACAGTGGGTTGTGAAAATAAGCAATACCCAAATTCTTCGTCTTTACCAACAGTTTCTTAATAACTGTTTTAGCAAGGAACATCTTTCTCAGTGGCAACGAAATGCACGACCACCTGTAAGGATCTCTACCGAGAACACTAAACGCAAAGTGGTTCGTTCTGTGCTTAGTTCACCAAGAAAATCAATCCGTCGCCGGAGTGTTGCACTCAACGTTAAAAGAAGTTCGCTGAGTAGAATATTGCGTGTGCTTGAGGTTAAGGCGTACAGGATGACGATTTACATAAATTACAAGATGATGATTTCGGTGCCAGAGTTTTATTTTGTAACTTGTTGATAGACAAATGAAATGAAATTCCCATGTTTCCATTTCAAATTATATCAGATAAAGCTATTTTTTAATGGAACGGTGTCTTCGTCACATGCACGGTTCTGGGAACCCAGTCCACCGGCGGAAAGAATTGAATGCTGTGCAGATCAAAGGGGTATTATGGTGTGGATGGGACTAACAGCAACTGGTGTAATAGAGCTGCTTTCTTCGAAGGAAACGTTAATCAACTTACATACCAAAATATGTTGCGAGAGTTTCTTTTCCCTGAACTTGATCGCTTAAAACTTGATCCACATAATGATATGTGGTTTCAACAGGATGGTGCTCCAGCACATCGTACTAAGGCAATATTACAAATTTTAAGAGGAAGATTTGGAAACCGTTTAATAAGTATGGGTTCTGATGTTGAGTGGCCAGCTAGAAGTCCTGATCTAACCCCCTTTGACTTCTTTCTGTGGGGCTTTCTTAAGCAACAAGTTTATAAAACTCCTTCAACACTTGAACTTCGACAATCGATAAAGCGTGCCGTTGAACAGATAACTCCAGAAACTCTTGAAAAAATCTTCACGAAGACCCTTATACACAAAGTGAACTTATGTTTAGTACATCACGGAGGTCACGTGGAATAAATTGCGACCTACTAAAAAGATTTACAGTCTACAAGAACGTCAGTGTTTGTTGTACAGGTAAGACAATATTTCAAATACTTCTTTGTAGTAAATAGCTATTAATATGTTTCAATAATAAGAAAAAAACATTTCGAATGCAGTTTTGCAAATCTAAGCAACTAACGAAAGGTGGAACTCATACTATATTCTATTTATTGTTTTAAACAGCACAGAAACAGATACATACCATTGCCTCCAGTACCTGAATTACAAAATTAGGCTTCTTCACCTTATGGCAATATTGATCTTTTCATTATGGTCATGTGCACTTCTTGGAACGACCTTTCTCCATGTGTTCTATGAAATCTCAAATCCTTATTTAAAACGTCACAGTTTCATACTTGCTAACATCAAACATGAAATTTTAATTGCATGAACTTTGACATTTTATGAAATTGTTGACCTTTTTCCTATGCCCATACACACCAATTCGAAGAACCTTTATGCATGTGTTCTATGGTAGCTCAAATCATTTTTCAATCAAGTTGCTAACACATTAAACCTTAAATTTTAACTGCGTGACCTTTGACCTTTTATGACATTGTTGACCTTTTTCCCATGCCCATACACACCAATTCGAAGGACCTTAATGCATGTGTTCCATGGTAGCTCAAATCATTTTTCAGTCAAGTTGCTAACACATTAAACCTTAAATTTTAACTGCGTGACCTTTGACCTTTTATGACATTGTTGACCTTTTTTCCATGCCCATACACACCAATTCGAAGGACCTTAATGCATGTGTTCCATGGTAGCTCAAATCGTTTTTCAATCAAGTTGCTAACACATTAAACATGAAATTTTAACTGCCTGACCTTTGACCTTTTATGACATTGTTGACCGTTTTCCCATGCCCATACACACCAATTCGAAGGACCTTAATGCATGTGTTCCATGGTAGCTCAAAGCATTTTTCAGTCAAGTTGCTAATACATTAAACATGAAATTTTAACTGCGTGACCTTTGACCTTTTATGACATTGTTGACCTTTTTCCTATGCCCATACCAGTACACACTCCTTGGGAGGATCTTTAAGCATGTGTTCTACGGCACCTTAAATCAATATTTCCAATGTCACAGTTTCTTGCTTGTTAACACATCAAATATGACATTTTAACTACGTGACCTTTGACCTCTGATGATATTGCTGACCTCTTCGCTTTGCTAAAAAGAATGTTTGGTAGATCCTTTATACATATGCTTCTTAACATTATCTTCAACTAATTAATTGTGTGCAATAAGCTATTGAAAAGGGAGCCTTTTCTTCAAGGGTCATCAATGACCTGATAGAGGTCACCGGGTCACGATTGCCCACATTTCTCGTTATCACATTGTTTTGGATCGGAATTTATATTGATATACCAATTTTTACTGGAGATGGATATTTAAAAAAAATGTGAGACTACTAAGGAAAAAATCGCATTTTGACCTTTGACCCTGTAACTCCGCAGACTGTAATATCGGTGATCTCGTTTTGCTATCAAACAAATCTTCTGACCTTCCTCTAAATAGCCTGCAAAATTTCACAGTTCTTTTACGACTACCGAGTACTATGAAATTAAGGTTTACACACGAATTATGGGTATATATATATATATATATATATATATATATATATATATATATATATTTCTTTTCTTACAGGACAAAGGTCTAAGCAGGAGCTATAGTATTGATTCAGTGATCAGCATCGATGATGAAGATTCCATTCCCTTTTACATCAAACCGAAAATTTCTTGTTTATTGGGAGAAGCACTGCACTGCCTTGGTCATAATGACGAAGCTTTAAAACATATGGTAGAGGCTGCAAATCTCTTTAACATTTCGATTCCTAATTCAGAATTCTGGGCTGGAATCCATCTTTTGTTTCATAATACTAGGCAAACTATTTCCAGAATGACTTCATTGTTTCAAAGTGAAGATCTTATAGCTGAAGAAATTAATTTCTATAATGAAGCTTCATATTGTTTATCTAAGCTCTTCGAATACTTTAAACAAACAGATGAATGGGCATTAGCAAACCTAGCAGCTATTTACACTTTACACTATGCTCAAAAAGGAAATAATGATATTTGTCGGTTAAGTGCAGCGTATATTAACTTGATGGAAATTGCATTACACCAAGTTGATTTCGAGAAATTGAAAGCGTTGGAGAATGAGGGTCTGAAGGTGTGTGGAGATCTCTTCCTAGAAAGTCCTATGAAAGAGGATGTGTTTCAGGCAACAGGTCTTCTGTATAAAGCAACTTTCAACACAAAGCTACTTCGCGGTAAAATAAATGCGGCTTTTGACTTAGGACTCGCAGCATTACAAATTTTCTACAGACTAAAATCTCGCCAACTTCGACTGTCCATAGCTCCAATGTTGCTTCAGGCTCATATATTTTTATGGAAGATTACCGAAGCTGCAGGATTACTTAGCGAACTAAGATTATCTTGGTCAAGAGAGGCTAATAGCTCCGCGTCTGCGTGGTATTACGCAATTTGTATGGATCTTATGCTGGAAGCAGGAATAAGTATTGAAAAATACGAAACATGTAAGCGATATGCCGAAGATTTGAAAGCTTCCAGAGTGGTGTTTTTGGATAAAGATGCGATGCATCGTCTCCTTGTCGGAATGTTGTTGTGGTGTGTCCGAACTAAACAACGTGAAGAAGCATTACGTTGGGAAAAGGTTCTGAAGAAGCACCCAGTAACCTGCAAATCTACTGTACCAAGTGTTCAACTCGCTTTAAAGCTTTTAGAATGTCATTTAATTAATGCAGTACTCCATGTGGATTCAGCGAACCAAGAAGGTTATAGTTCATGTATCGTTGAAGCAAGGTCGCTTATAACAGACATCAGAGACCTAATGGACATTGCAAAATTTGGGCGATCCAGGTAGGTAATCCATTGATAGTTGCATTACTTCTTTTAGCATGAATAGTGTTATCACTAAAAACTGGCAGTTGTAGCAAAATAAAACACAAAAATAACACGCAAAATGACAGAATATTTTGTAATTGGCAGTTTATGTTGCAATGTTGTATATTACATTGCAGTTTTATGTGATTAATTTACCGAAAGAGTACTTTAAATATATTTTACAGCATTTATATTAAGAACTATCAGAGTGGCCGTTCTTCGCACGGGGTAAATAATTTACTTTTGGACATAAAGAGCTGAATTTGGATTTAAACAGTATCGGAAGTGTCACTATTCACGTCAGCGTCCCCGAAAACTATGGATTGGCCACTAAAATCGGTCATTACTATATATCTCTTCCTCCTCCTCCCCTGCCCTAGGTTGCATCGTCAAAATGAAATGATAACAAGCATCTCAAATCCAAACCTCATCTGTGTTGAAAATTTGATCGAAGTTTGTCGGGTGGCTAAAGCACAAACATAGTCATTTTAATTTTTTATATAGGCTATATAGATTGTAAATAGCGGTAATTAATAACTCCAAAAATATCAATAATCAAAACACATTAAAAAGATGAATATGAAGGAAAAGTATAAATTATAATGATACTAGCATATATTACCCGCTTTGCTGGGTTGAAATAAATAATTTAAATGCACGTCTTCCTATGTTGTATGGCTGAATTTGGATCTATGCTGCATTGTATCAATGTTCATCTTACTGATCCCAAAAATTATAGATTCAACAATGTTATTGCTCATTTTGGATCATTTTAATGTATGTCATCCCTCCTCGTCCTCCAAGTGTCGGGGCTGAAAAAGGATTTAAAGAGCATGTCACAATTCTCGGTATCGCGGTCAGAATGTTTCCTGTATCTATTAGCTACAATAGTTAAAAAAGGAAACTAAATGTGACCTCGAGTGACAACCACACCTGATTGGACAAATCCTGTAATAAAGATATTATCAACACAAGTAAATTACAACTAGGTATCATTCACACCAGCATACAATCTTAACACCTAAAGTGAGTGAAGGTGGGCGATTAGAGTTACAGATTTTATTTAAAGAAATTCCAAAAAAATGTTAAAATATTTAATGCAATTCAGATTCCTTCTAAACAACTATAACAATAATTAAGTTTCAAAATTCTTTCGACAAATCATTAATAGGTCCTGGATTTCGAAGGTGGTGTTCAAAAATTTAATAGAAAAACCTTTATTCTAAAAATTTCAGTTAATTTCGCAATACAGAGATCATTTACAGTAATTTAGATTAAGAACGAAGACAACACTATCAAAACTCTCAATTCATCAAAATTTAAATGTTAAATTGAACTCTATAATTCAAAAACAGCAACAACCACGTCAAGTAATTTCTCTCACTATAGTAAACAGGTATCGCGACTTTTCAAACTAGCCTCGTATATTTATTAACAATTTGCTTCTGAACTATTTATCTCTTTACTTCTCTCTGTATTTCTTAATTAAGGAATATGCGCAGTGATCGTGCTACTAAGATACTATTCAACTAACTACAATACTTTTAACTAGCATTAATACTTCACACTTACCATAACTCAGCAGGAAATAATAGTTACAGAAAAGCAGAGGTAGTTACCATTCTCTTCTCCAGATCCTCTTGGGTCTTACTGACTGTTCCATTACGATACCATACCATAGAGTGCAGTGCACGCGAATATTTGAATCATTTCAAAATTTAAGAAAAAATTTATTCGGACGGACAGTATGTTCTAATTTTAATCAAAATTTATTTATTTTGTTTCAAACTTACATTCGAAATCTAGCCAAAAAATCCAGGATAACTAATATAACTGTAAATGCATTTAACAGCAATGAATTGGTTATTTAGCTAACTAATGAAGTTTTCATTAACAGCACTGTAAGAATATTAAACTATTTCCAACAGCATGAATTATCTATTTATATTTTACTTTAGTTCTTGAGAAACTGTTACACCTTTAAAAAAGGAAACAGATTAATTTAAACCCTATCTTAATTACGGTAATTACGGTAATTAACTAACATTTTTACTAAATTACTTTAGTCCTTCAATAACTATCATCACGTCATTAGACTCGGTTTAGATTTTAAAATTTAATTGACTATTTTCAAAGTGAACGAAAACTGAAGTAATTAGAATTTTAAGTTACCGTTAATTAGCCACGTAGTTTAATAATGAACAAAAAGAAGTTAAAGAAATCCTTCTCATATTAGTTATCACGAGAGTATGCAATTTTAGGTTGAAATTATAACACTTGATTTTACGTTTTACTTTTTCCCCCTTTTTATAGTTACCAAGTTAAATTTCTCACTCAACCTCCAATGACACAACGAAAGCAAGACAAGCACTAGACACGCTGACTCATTACACGTGTTCCGTCTTTCACATAACTGCATAGGAAGTTAACGTATTTTTTAACCTTTAAAATGATTTAATACGGAAGTTTTTTTAAAGAATTAGACCTTTTTAATTTCATTTCATTCACTTGCAAAATACGTCTTCTTTAACACTACTTCACACACTTGAAACACGGCAAATACAAGTAAACTTATCACTTTTAAACTGATTCAACTTTAGAGAACTTAATTAGACTCTTAATTTAAATTAAGCCTTTTAAAACTCTGAGTAATTTAGCACTAAATTTAGAAGCACAGTTATAATTCAGGCATTCTTCACCATATAATACGAGGCACAACTATATCGAAAACTTTGACCACGTTTTCTAAAAAGAACAACTTTCGGCGCGAAGTAATGTAAGTCTAATACTTGAGTCCAACCCGTGTTGGCTCAATAAACTACGAAACAGTTATGAGGCGCAGCGAATCAGAATGGCATATATATGAGCAAGACTCTCGCTACTGCGCAGAGCCCAACTCATTACATACGTCACTCTAGAATACAGCACTAAACTGAAGTGGTTGCCAAAGTTTTTTTAAAAAAAAAAGATTGATTCCCTGCCGTATTACAAGTATTACTCAGTTAACATATAGACATATATACATCATTTTAAAGCTTTTTTAACGATCTTTGCAATGAAAATATTATCAATTTAATATAACAATGTATAACAAAATTTTTCTTCAAAAACAAATTTCTTAACTTTTGTTACTTTTTTAAAAAAAGAAAACAAAAAGAGTAATTTCGTAATGAACATATTAACAAAAATGTAACGATTTTTTCAATCGTTACAAACACCACCTCCTTGTTAAATATAAAATTTTAAGACAGAACAAAATTTAATATAAAATATACAATTCCATTTTAAACTTCCATTATTTTCATATTTTATATCATTCCCTTTAATGAAATTTCTCAAAAGTCCTTTCTTTTACATTTTTATTACTTCAGATATTTTCTGTTTTTTTCGGAAGGTTTGTAACTTCTGTAGAATTTCCATTCCATGGTTTGATGCAACATTCCACTCAAATGCAGACCAATTCTCCACGAACTGTGTTTGAGAACAGCCAGCCAAAATATAAGATTTCCAAACGGTTCCATTCGAGACCACAAACCATTCTACAAGAGGCGTTGACCATCTTCACATGTCTCCATATAAAATACATCAATGTAAGAAAATACAAAAGGCAATCTAAAAATATAAACAGAAACGTTATTTCAAGCAATTACAAGATGTTAACCGTGTAAAGCAACAAAAGTTTAATTTCAGAATTAGAACAAGATCTTCGAGTTTTTCCCTTTCACATGTAGATTATTTAATTCAGATGTAAGACATTTCAACTATCAATTACACTTTAAAGGCTATAAACCTACACTAATGCATGATTTACAAATGAAATATTTAATGAACATGAAAAATGAACGTCAAACGACTATGATCATATCCTAGTTCTACATGACATCTTAATTCCTACATTAAACTACTAAACCTAACTTAAATCTAAATTTTCTTAATCTAACCTTACATAACTAATTAAAGTTTGTTCTTCTAGTTTAACTCTACATGTGTAAGATTCTCATTTTCATTTGTTCAGTTGGTGTTTGCTCCAGTTTTTCTTACAAAGTATTTTTTAAGATCACTTACATGAGCTCTCTCGGTATTGTTAGCATTTTTTACATCTAATAATACGGAATTATAAGATAAGAATTTCACAATTTTAAATGGACCAATCCAATGATACGTTAAACTTTTGGTTACTTTACCTTTCAGAGATGATTTTTGGTGGTTTTTAACTAATACAAGATCATCTACAACCAAATTTACATCCTTTCGTTTACCTTCAAAGAGTTTACGACGTTTCTCCCAAGATTTTACCATATTATCCATTGCATTTTTCCAAAGATCTTGACTCTTCAGACCTTTAAGATCAGCATCCATAACTTTCCATTTGATCTCTAATGGACTATTTAACTCTCTACCAAAAATAACTCTGAAGGTACAGCTTTTAGTCCTTCGTGCTCACACAAATTAAGATTAAACTGGAGTTCACGAATAACCTTACTCCATTTGTTTTGTCTTTCAGCAAAATAAGATTTCAAAGGGTATTTTAGAGTTTTTATGAATATTTCTGCAATGTTTGCCTCCGGATGGTATGGGCTCAGTTTTATATGCTTAATATCCAAACTATACATAAATCCCTGAAAATACTCAGATGTAAACACTGAGGCGTTATCGCTAGATATTGATTCTAGAAAACCGTAAGGGGAGAACAAATCATGTAATTTGTGACAAATTATCTTTGAAGATAGTCTCCTTAGTTTTTCAAGCATACAGTATCTTGAACAATTATCCACTGCTATAAGAAGATAAGTATACCCTTCAGAAAAAAGGTAAAGGCCCTACGGTATCAATCATCCAATTTGAATTTATCCTTTGAGTCACACAAGACCCTAGTCTGCCATATTTCTTAGTATTTAAGGGCTTAGCCTTTTGACATTCTGGACAAGACCTAACAAAATCCTTTACATACTCTATTAAACCATCAAATGTAAATCGCTTCATAATTTTACGTAAGGTTTTATATATGCCTGAATGACCACCAGTAAGATACTCTAAATGATAGTATTCGACCAGACTTCTTCTAAGATCTTTTGGAACAACGATTTTCCACTCATTGCTCTTTGCCCTAGTCTTTTTTAACAGAAACCCATGTTTGATCTGATACTCATTACTGTTCTCACCACCTTCTATCTTAACGATTAACTCATTTATTGCAGGATCCTTACGTTGCAATTCAATTAATGGTTCACTTAGAAAAGGTAATTTCCAAAGATTTGTCAATACTAAATATGTTTTATCATTATTTTCTTTGACTTTAACACTATGGTAAAAATTAAACACATCGTACTGCCTAGATAGGAAATCTGCTACTTTATTCTCATTAGTTTTTAGATGGTGAATTTTAAATGAGAACTGGGAGTTGTTCTATAAGTGAACCGTACTTTAATAGTCTTTTAGAGTTATTAATTATCCAACTTAAGGCCTTGTTATCAGTATACAAATCAAATTCATTAAACAAAAAATGTTTGAATCTTACTATGGTTTATCTAGGCTCAAAAATTCAATCTCGTAGATTGATGTATGCCGGTCGGCCTCACTTAGTTTCTTCGAAAAGAAACCCACAGGAATTAAGTCTCCCTTATCATTTTTCTGTGAAATTACGCCTCCTAAGCCTCGCGATGACCCATCGACATGTACTACGAACCTCTTTGAAAGATCTGGTGTTTTTAGAATAAGCTCTTCCGAGAAAATTATTTTTTTCTAAAAAGGCGTTATTTTGGGCTTCCCCCCACTCAAACTTCTTCTTAATAGATCTTAATTCAGATATGGGACCAATAATTTCTTGAAATCCTGGTATAAACCTTGAATAAAAATTAACTACTCCACAGAATCGCTGCACGGCCTTTCTTGTCTTAGGTGGTGGGAGATTAAGAATAGATTCAACTCGTTTAGGATCCATGGTGATATTATCTCCATCGACTATAAAACCTAAATATTTAATCCTTTTTTAAAGAAAAAACTCTTCTCAGGAGATATAGTCAGACCATATTCTCTAAACCTATTTAACACCATTCTAATCGCCTTTTTATGTGACTCCTTATCCCTATTTGCGACTAAAATGTCACCAAAGTATACGTGAACGCCATACGGTTCAAGGTTACCAAGTACATCTTTCATACATTTAGATAAAACACTACTTCCAACCTTAATTCCAGCTGGGAGCTTCTTATACTGGAAGGTACCAATCGGAGTCACTATAGTTGTTAAATCTCGACTCGCTTCATCAAGCTAGAGCTGAAAATAAGCTTTCTTTAAATCACACAATGATATATAGGAGCATCCAGATAAGTTACTTAAACACTCCTCCATGTAAAGTGTCGGAAAAACATAATCTGACAACATACTATTTAATTTTACAAAGTTAGCAACTAATCGGTGTGAACCATCTGTTTTTCACAATGAAACATGTGCTGCCAAAGTTTGAATGATCAGTTTGAACTAACACGTCTTGTTCTACTAATTCTTTTATAACATTTTCAAAAATCTGTCTCTTTCCCTGGGTTTGGGAAAAGGATTTTCTCGGAAATATTTTTACTCTCGAAGGTACAATTTAAAACCTTTGGGGCAGCCCATCTCACTCACAACATCAGGATAATCCTGTTTGAGAGATCGAACAAATGACTCTATATCTGGATCAATCCAATAGTCACTGTCATCTTCCAAAGGACTACCAGTAGGAGATTCATCCTCAGGTTCATGAAGTTCCTTTCTATCCAAGTTAATTTTAGTTTCTTCAAGTGTTTTTTCTCACAAACTATTATATCACTCGAAGATTAGAGTCCAAGTTGTTTTAACTTCTTAAATCTTTCGCTAAATTCTTCTTCAAAGGATTCACTCCACTCGTTAGTATTTTTGGTTTCACCTGAATCTACAAATTCTAACACTCCATCCTTATCGGCGTACACTTCACCACTTGCTAAGACGATTTTAGATATTTGGTTATTTCTAGTGTAATCACGAAGTCCATTGACACGTCCAAGTTGATCCACAAGACCAGAAACTGATGTTGGAATAGTGCTAACTAATGTATCTTCAGGTTCCAGGTAGTTCAGCTTAGGATCTGGTTCACACTAAATTTCAATCTCCCTAAAATCAGACACCACTGAATGTACTGAAGTAATAAAGTTGTTTCGACGACGAAAGCCAGGTAGATAAATACAAACAGGGTTCAGACCCTCATCCTTCAAACAGCTCGAACCATGGATGCCATCTACTTCAAAGAAATTTTTTAGTCTCCATTGATCTCAGAGGAACGTATCTTCTTTGGTTTCGAAAATAAAGTTTATTTCCAAGTACATCAAGCATGGCACCAGTTGAACGCAAAAACGGAGTACCCAAGATAGCATCACAGGGTAATGAAGCTATCACCACAAAGTCCACTTCAAATCTGAATCCACCTAAGTTCAAGTCCACAGTGACTTCTCTAGGTTCTGTCACACTAGAACACATCATATGATTCACTTTCATAGACGGAATCGATCGTTGCTTCTTAATCAGATGACTTCCGGAATTTCTCAATTTACAGAACTTCCGCTGTCAATACAAAGAGGAAGTCTCTTGTCACTAATGGATCCAATCACAAAGGTTGCAGAACAATTACTTCCACTAGAAGGCACTCTGTACGTAGGAGAAGTATTTACACTCTTTCTGTCATTTATGGATTTCTCAGGACTTCCTGTGCTGAGACTGAGTTGGTTAGGCTTCCCTGAGTACGACCTCACATTATTACCACTTAGAAATGTCTTACCCTGCTCAGAATCAAAGTTTTCTTATTGACATTTTTTGAAAATTTATTTTCAGAAACATTTTTAGAATCATTATTAGTTCTAAAATTCATAGTATTCTTCAACCTATTCCCTCCATTAGAATTAATAGGCTTAATTCTCTTGCCTTTATAAACATTCTTAGCTGATGGAACAGTACTGGCCACTCTTACCTCCTGATCTTCATTTGCAACAAAACAAGTTTTTAAGTTTTTGTTTTTAGATGAATTAATTTCTAAGTATTCCCTTTTTGATCTTTTGTACAAATCAAGTTGCTCAATTATATTTTTCATTTCAATAATGTTTCGGGGAATCCTATCTGAAAAACATTTGTACCTATACACAGGATTCAAAATATGAATGATAATTTCCAAGATTTCAAACTCGCTTGACCCTACATTTAAGACCTTGGCTTGATTTTTTCAATCGTTACAAGCATCAGAAGTGTCACTGTTCATTTCGGCGACCGCTAGAACTATACCGAGCCTTCATATTCAGTCACTCCAGTGGCGCAACTGCTTGTGAAGCATTGCTTTAAATTGCTGCGTTAGTCGTAGGTAACTGCAGTTGCTGTCACTAAAACGGTTGCTGTCACTAAAACGGTTGCCGTCACCGACCGCTCTCCCGCAACTGTCTCGAGCAACTCTCAGTGTCCGTCACTCGAAGAAAAGTATTGCTTTAAATTGTAGCTTTAGTACGGGGACACTGCAGTGACGGTCACCGCACAAGGTTACCAGTGTAACTCGATGCCAATGTGTGTATATGTTGTAAAAAAAAAGGTGCTGATCAGACGAAACATGCACACTTGATCTTTCCGTGGGGGCCGCGGTGGCTCAGTGGTAGAGCGTTCACCTCTGGTGCTTGGGGTCCCTGGTTCGATCCCAGCCCGCGCCAAGTGAACTTTGTGATGGACAAACACCGTGTGCGTGGGTTTCCTCGGGGTTCTCCCGTTTCCTCCCACTTTCTTCATTCCACCATTTCATTCATTACTCATCATCACCGTCTCCTTTAGCCTAACCGGCATAACCGTGAGACGTAAAACTCAAAGATTTCATTTCATTTTTTTGATCTTTCCGTGCCTGCCCTAGTCGCGGGCATGGTGGAAAGAAAAGAAAATATAGTAGTCTTTCCACCATAGTCGCGGGTTTACTACCCCTCCCCGATGGGGGATACTTTTATTACAATAGAAAATAATAATGAAAAAACTTATTTTATGCATACCTTTATTTCGTTTTAGTATAAATTTTAATGAATTTTCATTTCACATATGTTGTGAAGAGAGACTTTAACTACTATAAATTCACGATCTTTTCTTGTTGTTTGAAACAGTTACAGAGAATGATGAGTTTTACAATATGCGTCGGACAATAACGAAATAAATTCCTTTTAAATTTTCGCCCGTAATAGTTTGAATATTCCAACACTAAGAATTTCATTAAAGGGAATAAAATAATCGGATTGTTGAACTTTATCGAGATTTATGTTGTGACAAGGTGTTGAGGAGCACATGCGCAGAGGGTTGCGAGGGAAGTGCAGTCAGGGCCAGCGGAAGGGGAAAATATCACCCGGACAAAGAATCCATATGGCGCCCCCTACAACCCATTGGTATTACTGAGTTTAAATTTGCTATGCTACCTTACAGAGAACTGTAAGGGACAAAAAATGCTCGACTATTTAGATCTAATATTCTTTTTTGAACGCCTGAGTGCTTTCCTTTCATATTGGCACCGTTATCATACCCTTGGCCACGCATGTTTGAGAGAGAGGAATTTTCAGTTTTTCTAATTCTTCCAAAATAGTGGTAATTAGTCCTTTTCCTGAAGAATCATTTATGCACAAAAATCCCCCAAAAAATGTTCTTCAATGGATGGTTCCTTACCCAGTTCTACCTTCACGAAACGAACAATTAGTTTCATTTGCTCTGTATGACTTACGTCTTGTGTACAATCTAATATTAAGGAATAATATGTCGCTTTCATTAGATCAGTCAAAATTTTATCCTTTATTTTTGATTCAAGGAGTTCAATTATTTCATTTTGAATGTCCTTGCTCAAATAATGTACATGTGTCTATTTACATGTTATTCGTCGCAAATGCTCAGCCATAGTAACATCAAATTGTGCAATACACTCAACTAGTTTGAGAAAATTGCCGTTGTTTCTTGAGTAAATATTGTCATTTTGAGCACAAAATGCCAAGTTCTGGGAAGCAAGAAACTGAATTATACACAGCAGTCGTTTGAGAACCTCTTTCCAACGCCCAGCTTCATTGCGAATAATTGCTTGGTTTTCAGCGTCAACTGTTTTACCTGACTGTAATCGGTTTGCAAGTTCAAACCACGATTGGAAAGCCTTCATGTGAGTCAAAGATCTATCATGGTCTGATAAAAGCCCATGCTTCCAATCCGAAAAACCTTCACGAGAAGAGAGTGACATTGTAGTGCCACCGAAAAGACGGCAACAGAAACAAAATATTGTATCCTTAGTCATTGAGTATTAAGACTTAAAGGGAAAACGAAGGATCTAGTGGTGATACAGACATATGCACCGACGACTTCGCATGCAAATGAAGCAGAGGAAAATTATGAGAAAATAGAAGAAATTATAGATAGGGAGAAGAAGGGTGCATGCATAATTCTAATGGGAGATTTCAATGCAGTTGTGGGAGAAAAACAGGAAGGTAGTATCGTAGGCAAATATGGTTTAGGCGAAAGAAATGAAAGGGGAGAGGGACTGGTGAATTTCTGTAGACAGAATTCACTAGTAATTGGGAACACTTGGTTCAATCAGCACAAGAGAAGAAGATATACATGGAAATCACCAATAGACGGCGGAAGATATCAGATAGACTACGTTATGATTCAGGAGAGGTATCGGAATAGCTTAAAGAACGCGAAGACCCTTCCCGGGGCTGATATTTTCTCTGATCATAATCTTGTGCTGGCCGAAGTAGATATTCAACTGAAAAATGTAGGCAGAAGAAAAGTACTTAACAAAGTGTTGAATACTGAAAAGTTGAAAAACGAGGAAATTAGAAATCTATTCGCTGAAAAATTCGAAGAAAAATGTTCAAACAAGGAAAGGATAGGCGCAGGTAGTAACGCACGGTGGGAACATATTAAACGTTGCTTACAGCAGGCTGCAGAAGAAGCAGTAGGTTACCGCGAACACAAAACTGCTAAGAAACCATGGGTTACAGAGCAGATGTTGCAGAAAATGAGGGAGAGAAATATGTGGAAACATGTTGATACAGAAGAGGGCAGAAAGATGTACAGAAAGTTAAATAATAAATTACGAAGAGAAACAGACAAAGCGAGGGAAGAGTTTTACAAAAGAAAATGCGAGGACATAGAAGAATTAGAAAGTTGGGAAATATGAGGAAATGTACAAGGAGGTGAAATCTATGGAATTTCGGAGGAAACAAGGGAGTATCATGATGACAGTAGAAAATAAGAATGGGAAGGTAGTCAGCGAGAGAAATGAGGTCATAGGAAGGTGGAAAGAATACGTTGAAGACTTATATGAGAGTAGGGATAGACCGTGTAGCCTAAATGTTGAAGTGGAAAATGAAGTAGGCGAGGATGATAAAGGATTTAGTATTCTTCGGGATGAGTTTGAAAAGGCTATATCTGAGATTAGGAAT
The DNA here is from genome assembly GCF_964235325.1 of Thermobia domestica. Taxonomy (NCBI): domain Eukaryota; kingdom Metazoa; phylum Arthropoda; class Insecta; order Zygentoma; family Lepismatidae; genus Thermobia; species Thermobia domestica. Next base: position 135,219,814 of record NC_137469.1, on the reverse strand, counting down.
GGAAAGGCAACAGGAATAGATAACATACCAATTGAATTCATTAAAAATATAGGAGACAAGGGAAAGAAAGAATTGTGGCGACTATGCAATGAAATATATGAAACAGGAGAATGGTCAAGAGACTTTCTGAAAACTATCATGATACCAATAGCTAAGAAATCGAACCCAAAGAGATGTGAGGATTATAGAACTATTAGTCTCATATCCCATGCAGCTAAAATTCTGCTCAGAATACTGAACAGAAGGTTATATGGAAGAACAAATAAAGATGTTGAGGAAGAGCAGTTCGGGTTCAGAAGAGGCAAGGGCACAAGAGATGCTATTGGATTGTTAAGGGTGATCGGTGAAAGATTTATAGAAAAAGGGAAAGAGGTGTATGTTGTATTTATTGATCTAGAAAAGGCTTTTGACCGCGTGAATTGGGAATTGTTGTTGGGAGTTCTAACAAAGATAGGGTTGGAATGGAAAGATAGAAGACTCATAAGAAACTTATACATGAACCAACAAGTAAGTGTTAGGATAGGGGAAGAACTGACGGAAGAGAGTGCAATTGGAAGGGGAGTTCGACAAGGATGCTGCCTCTCGCCAACACTATTTAATGTCTATCTAGAGGAGATAGTGAAAAAGAGCCTACATGATGATGATGGCATTTCGGTAGGAGGTAGAATGATTAGATGCATAAGATTTGCAGACGATATGGCCCTTGTTGCAGAATCTGAAAAGAAAATCAATAAAATGTTAGAAAAAATGAGAAGGGGCTTTGAAGAATATGGGATGAAAATAAATGTTAGAAAGACAAAAGCTATGGTGATTGGAAGGAAGGGGTCTGTGTCAAATATAAAAGTAGGAGGGGAGAAAATAGAACAAGTGAATAGTTTTCGATACCTGGGTAGTGTTCTTAGTAATGACATGAAATGCGAACGTGAAATAAAAGCAAGGATAGGAATGGCGAAAGAAGCCTTTAAAAGAAAGAAAAGTCTGTTTTGTGGGACCTTGAACAAAGAGTTGAGAAAAAGACTCATAAAATGCTTCGTGTGGAGTGTTGGGCTGTATGGGGCGGAAACGTGGACATTGCGTAAGGGTGACGAAAATCGACTGGAAGCCTTCGAAATGTGGGTGTGGAGAAGAATGGAAAGAGTTAGTTGGGTCGAGCGGAAAACGAATGAGAGAGTGTTAGAAATGGTGGGTGAGAAAAGAACACTTTTAGATATTATTAGAAAGAGGAAGAGAAACTGGTTGGGACATTGTCTAAGAAGAGATTGTATCATGAGGGACGTCCTAGAGGGTATGGTGGCGGGAAAGAGAGGGAGGGGGCGAAAGAGACTACAATTAATGGATGATATTAAAACAGAAAGATCATACGCGAAGACGAAAAGGTTAGCGGAGGATCGTGGAGCATGGAAGCTTCTCAGCTGCGGCAAGTGACCTGCCAATAAAGGCAGAATACCTATGATGATGAAGTCATTGAATAAATAAGCCAACTACGAGCAACTTCTTCTCCATTGTGCAGACGTCTTTTGTAGTTACTTGTAGTAAATCGCCGACCCTCGCTGTTTACTGGGAACTCTCGTTTGGAGACTTGAACTGGACCTCGTCTAACAAGTATCTGACGCATTCTGTCCGTAATATGTTCTGGCCAATTTCCTGGATCATCAAGATCGGTTGATTGTGATTCCAATACCTGCAAAAAAAAAGTCAGTAGAAAATAATGTTAAAATTTTTTAACATTGTCTTCTAACAAAGAATAAGTGACAAACTTGAATGGAATTTTTAAAATTGTATTCATAATTTTTAAAGATGGTAGGCTTGCACCGAAGATGGGTGGGGTTGAGGTGGGGGATATTCAAGCAGCTAGAAATCGGGGATAAACACAAAACTTAGAATGGCTAATGACCAATAAGCCTCCGATAGATGTGAGATACAAATAAATAAAGAGGGCGAGAGGAAAAGTTTAATAATAATTGAAGTAAATAAATACATTAATAAATAAATACAGGTTTCGTGCGAATATAAGACGTCCACGTCATGTTCTTTTGTATACATAGGAATATCTGCCCAGGATTTCTGAAGCCCTACCCACGGTTCTCGGTTTCAGCATTGAAGTGCTGTAATGTGGTTAAATGTCTTGATCCTGATTGGCTCCACAAATGCCTCTTACAAAGTTGAATCAGTAATGAACGACCAGATCAACCGGGATACAAACATGTTCGTGGCTGACTTAACCTAAGAAATATGCAACTTTGAAAACAACATTTCTTTGAACATTATTCTTAGCAAGTTTGTCTTTCTTACTATCTGTATTTTCTTTAAAATATGCACATTATTATACACTAATTAAAACTAAACTCTGTTTTTTAAGCTCCGAAATATATATATATATATATATATATATATATATATATATATATATATATATATGTGTGTGTGTGTGTGTGTGTGTGTGTGTGTGTGTTTGTGTGTGTGTGTGTGTGTTCAAGGTGAATGTTTCCATCTTTGTTGTTCATGATTTTACTATTTTGAAAAGTCAAAATGTAAGAATTTAGTACCTCAAACAACTAGGATTCATTAATGCAATTGATTTCTAATATAAGTAAATAGTTATTTAATCACGGTGTTTAAAATATGTGTAGCTGATTGACTTAAGTGAAAGCAAACACACTTTTACAGGTAAAGAAAATAACTTATAGGTTCATGGCTCTACTTAAAGTGGATCTTTCTCTTCGTGTGGGTAGCATCAAACTTATCCACACCTTGTTAAAGATCTAACGATTATTCTCAATATAAAGTAACACTAAGTTTTTCAACCTATCATGAGTCATTGAATTGCGTATACATGTCTTAAATCTTTTCAAAGAAGAGAATGACCTTTCACATGTAGCATAAGAAACTGATATACTCACAGAGATGATACCTAGCTTGCAGGTTTCTAGGAATGCGTTTCTGTAGACACAAAGAAGATCAACGAAATTCGTCAAGGAATCAGCTTTGGTTTTCTTCTCGTCTTCATACAACTTAATTATGTTTGGAAGAATTTTGAATTCCCACTTTAATGTTTGCAGATCACTCCATAATGCTGGGCCATATTCTCGACAATGTTGTAATTTGAAAAAGTTTTCACTTTTTGGATGTAGAGTGGTGATTGATCTGATGATTTTGCTACATGATACAAAGCGGTTTTTCATATCAGTGATTGCCTATCAATAGTAGGCAGAAAAATGTCTCTTGGTTGATATATTATCTTTAGAAAATTTGTTTTCTCCATCCAATGAAGGAAGAGATTCATCCAAAATGAATTTGTGATATTTCGATGGCGGATGTCTAGTTCGTTTCCACGAGGAACCCCTATATTACATTTGTTCCCGGCTCTGGAATTCGAGACCATTTTCTTTGCACATCTCCAAATATTCTTCATAAATTTGTTCGAATATTGTTCGTTGAGAGTCATATTCACCCGACCTCATCTTCGACAGCGTTTGAACTAGTGTTTCTACAAGAATCAAACCTTCTGACATGTCTGCATCTACCTGAGATAAGGTGAAACTCAAAGTTATAGCATGGCACCAGTAATCTAAATTTTGGCAGCCCGAAAACATTCCCTCGTGTACAGATCACACTAATTTTCCGGATGGAGGTAAATAAATATCACAATTTCCAGATTTGTTTTAATGCTGCATGATAATAAAATGTGTTGAAAACAGATTTTATGAAAAAAAAAAGAGCAATAAATGAATATGATAATTTGTAAAAAAAAAAAAAAAAAGAAAGTGATACTGCTTAAGTGAATTATAAAAAAAAGCCTTCAAAAGAGGAACCATTAATATTTTTCCTTTGTTATAATAACTTGTCCTAAGGGACAACGGTAATAAAAACTAATGAAAAACCGTTTTTAATTGCAAAAAAATCATAAAGCACTTAATTTAAAATTAAAGACTGATAAAATTTGGCAATATAATGGGAATTCAGGCTGGCATAGGAAAGAGTGAAAATGGAGGCAACAGAGACGTCGTTTAGGTTACCATATAAGTTTTGAATTGCTACCACTTGTAAAAGTTAGCTAAGAAAGACAGTCTGAGCTTTCTAGTTTTAGTTTCCTAGCGCAATTAGTTTTTGTGACAAGTAATTCAGATATGCAAATAGCATCATTAATATCATCTTGTATATGTTAGAATTCTCTTTGTGTAAATAAAATTGTAATTAAGCATTTCGAGGTAAAGCAGGTTCTTTTACTTAACTTCTACAAAGAAAAGATTAGAACCTACCTTTTATGCACAGATACGACAGCGTGGGATACTTTCGGTCAGTAAATAATGTAATCTGAAGTCATCTACCATACCTAACTAAATATAATTAATTAGTAATTTTTATTAATCAATAAATAGTTGTTTGGTAGATAAATAATAATAATAATAATAATAATAATAATAATAATAATAATAATAATAATAATAATAATACCAAATTATTTAATGGATGCTAGGCATTTCTATGTCGCCATAATCAATGGAAATCAATTACTTAGTGTGCGAAGACTTCTTTCGTCCAACACAAGTGTAATGGTTTACTGCAGTGCATGTTATTTGTAAGTAAGCATATCATATTTTAGTATGACTTTCTACATTGAAGCGAGTGAGAATGTCGACTGATTTTGCTATTTTTCTGGTTGGTTATCCTTCTGTGTTAAATTGTAATGGCCAGTGGTGGCTTCATAGTTTTTTTGGTAGTTAGGGGTGGAAAGGGGTGGAATGTGTCCTAGAACATACATACATACCCTACTCTCCGAGAGATGTTTTCACTCCTTTGGAATCGTCGCCAGACCCTCGAGATGATACTTTGTGGGACACCCAATTCATGAGACGTGTCCATTTGGCTCTGATCCTTCTCGAGTCGCCCATAATTCTTCCAAGCATAACATCATTAATATGGTCTCTTTCCGCCATTCTCCTACACGTACACTGGTACTATGTCAAGTAATGCAGCTTTGACTCACAAGGTTCTAACGTCTCGAACACAACTGCTTGCTTCTTGAAACAGCGCTAATCACCAACCATCGTTGAATGGGTGTATACAGCATCGCCGAGCGGCAACATCGAGACTTACGCGTGTCAACCAGTCAGGTATGAATAATAGAATAAAGTATATGCATTTACCTTACCTTTCAAAACTGTTGTCTATGTATTTTCACATTATTCTTATGTTTTGCACATGAGTGTACTTCATCGCATATTTTTGAGCATTTATAATGCCCTTGCATCCATAAAAAGATGAGATGAATTAGTTTCTGAGAACTTAAACGGGATTTCCTGAAAACGGAATTTGCTTCTAAAGACGAGGATGTTCTGCGACATGATCTGTCGCAGTAACGTCTTTTGGCTTTCTTGCAAAGATAGCATTTTGGTTTGCCAAAACATTTCACTCTTTTGAACCTAAACCCCAACCAAGTTTGTAATTTTTGTGATATTCAATGTAGCACTCAGAGTTGCATTTAATGCAGCGGATATTGTCAACGTCTGCTTTAGATTAGTGATGGGCAAACCCATTCACCTCTGAGATCGCCGCTCAATAGTTCGCTCACTAAAATGAATCGATTCATTTGAACGACTCAGTAACTCACTTATATTTTTACAACGGGGAGAGGGGGAAGTTAAAAATTAAAATTGTATTATCAGACTAAATGCGTAACTTACAAGCATACTCCTATTAACAAATTTAACTTTAAGAAATCACAGGAAGTTACATTTTTAGACTAACCGCTTAACTTAAAACCACGAATTATTACGTTATTTTTGTTTTGCCCTAAAATTATGAACACGAATATATTCGTGCAAAGAAAAAAGATCTAAATATTAATTTAAACGACGAATCCTTACGTTCGCCATACGCAGCTGAGTGTATGGGAGTTCGCTAGATGTCGGTAAGATTCATTTAACTATTTTTGGCTAATATTTTGCATTGAAGGCCAATGCTTATTGGCGAAATGACTAAATTGAAATAGCATATTTACATTGTACCGAGAATTCATTTGTTTGTTATTTCTCTTTGAAATAATGGTATTTTTTGCAAAACAGAATACAATAATTCGTGCGAGATTGATTGGAATATTGACTTATATTGAGCTCATTTTGCCCCACTGAAGTTTTGTCAAGATGGACAGTGAAAGTGACTTCGATTTAGAAGTTAGCGGTTCCGACTAACTCAAATGTATAGAGATTTTCTAATATCTGTCATTTTATTGTTATTAGCCTGCGACATTCTATTCAAAAATATTCTAAATAAATAAAAACGTATTAGAATATATATTTCTTTCCCTTTTGTAATGTTTATTGTGGAACGTACATATTCGGGATTTTAATATTTTTTGCAGGAAAATTTAAATCTCAATTTTGATCAGCTTGAAGTTCAAGTAAATTCAACGAACTGCATAAAATATTTTAAAAGATTCGTTGCAGCTTCTTGTACACAAAAAATGTTAAAAAAATTAAGACTAAGAACAAGATTAATTTGCTTTTATTACGAACGAATATACTCGTGATTTTAAAATCGGTGATTTTCAAGTGCCTAATTCGGGCCTAAATTTTGGACAGTTTTAGTAATGTTTGCTTCCACATACCTCTACCTTCAACGTAAAATAGAAATAACAAATAAAAAAATATATATAAAATTTGGAACGACTTTTGCGAAAAAAAATTATAAGTTAAGCGGCTAATGCAAATTACAATTAACAAATGTAACACACAAAAATGCAATTCAGATACAAAATACACAAGCAAATTAGACTAAATAAAATTACTATTAATAAGTGTGAAAATACATCACAAATACAAAAAAGCTATATGCAAGTTACAGCTTAAACGAATCAAAATACGCAATTATTGCAACTTTAGACTCAATGCTATAGCAATACAATTTTAGAATTACTGCAAAAGTGTTACAACTTTAAATTTAATGCCAAAAATATCATAATTTTATTACAACATCGTGAGAAACTAAATTTTTCCTAAAATGTTGGCTACCACATTCCCTTTGAATACACATTTTAATCTAAGTAACGAGTTCCCCCGTGGCTAAGTGGTTAGCGTGCGCGCCTTTGGCGTAGGAGACCACCACGTGAGATGATGTCCACCACGAACTTACTTGGCCGGGGATCGAATCACGGACCCCACGCACCAGAGGTAAGCGCTTTACCACTGAGCTACAGTGCATCGCTATTGAAAAGGACGCTAAACTCAAAACCAAATCAAATCAGGGCCGTAACCAGCCCAAAATGTAGGGAAGCCAGGTGAATGCTAGGGAGGGCGATCCAACCATATTATAGTTCATCACATATTATAGGTTATTTGCAAGCCTACCGTGAAAATTTTAGGGGAGACAGTAAAAATTTAGAAGTGCCCCGGGCCCCGTACCCCCCGTGGATACGGACCTGAATCAAATCAAAGTAACATGATAACTGAATTCGAAGTAGGTGTTAATAACTATATCAAAAAAGTAATTTTAAACGGTTCAACTGTTTTCCCTTGGCGTGATTACAAGATTCTTGTCATTTTTATATAATAGACGTATTGTGTCAATAACATAACATTGCGGTTTAAGAACAGTTTTAAACACAGAAAACCTTAACAGGGGCATCGGTCCCACGCATCCCAACCCTGTGTGCTTCCATAAAATTCAGTTATGCTGTACGTAGAACTTACGGGAAATACGTTTTGAATTTTGAATTTTGTACATCACAGTCTTAAGAATTTCCATATAGGCCTATATTTTAAAGTATCTTAAAATACCCTTAAGTAGATCTTCGTTATTTAAGCTGAAATTACCTTTTGCAACGAAAATAATGAACTAAGACAATCAGGATCAATTCTCTCCTTTTATAAAATATATTTAAAATTTACTGTAATTATTACGACTTTATTTGAATTACATTTTAACATACGATTTCCCTAGAAAATTGTATAACACATACTTAACATACTTAACGGTTTAAAACTAACAGTTGCACAATATTGATGTACGAACAAACGCAGAGTGACTAATCAATTCTTATCTCTACTGCTAGTGCGCTCTCGTTTTCGTTAATTTCTCAACAATTTCTCAACTGAATATTCAATTGTCTATGTGCGATTGCAAGAGCGGATCCAGGGAACAGGAAAGAACCGGCTCTTTCGGGCTTTTACATACTTGACCTACTTCCCCATTCTGCAGATTCGATTTTAATTGATAGTTAAAAGTTTACGCTTTATATGTAAAATATCAATGTAAGTCCAATTGCCACATCAAAGTGCTAATCATTTACATTGTTGGTACTCTTTTTAATTTATTCATGCCAGAGGTACAAATACACTAAGGCAACGCACATTTGCCGAACTCGGCTGAAGAGGCGCTCGCCATAGTGAGAGCCAGCGAAACACCCTTCCAAAACAGCAACTGACTGAACCAACCAACCAGATTAAACAACAAGAGGGCGGTTCGCGAGTGAGCGACGTACAAGGTTCACGTTCTCCGAACACTGTCACTCCTAAAAGACTCGTCCCTTCCAGAGAGCAGTGGTTCAAAAAGAACCACGACTCCCGAAGAATCATGATTCCCGAAGAACCACGACTCCCAAAGAACAACGACTTCCGAAGAACAATGACTCTCGAAGAGTAACGACCCGCGAAGAATCGTTGCTCATTTCTAGTGAACAACGACTCATTCACTAATACAAAAGAGTTAGAAGAGTCCTCTCACTCGCAAGCGATACATCACTATTTCAGATGGAATGAAGTTGTGTTCTGTTAGCCATTCAATACGGTATACTTCTGTTAGAAAATATTCGTTGAAATTGGAGTCTTTAATTCTCTCCAATTCTGGCCACATATTCTCCATGTTTGTACCGGACAGAGTACTCAATCAAGAACGTACTTTTCAACCTCTACAGTATAACTGGCTAAAACGCTATTGAAGATCACATTAATAAAAATAGAAGGGATTGTAAATTCAAAACAACCTCTCCCGAAAGGAAAAGTAGTTACTAGAACAAAAGAGGTTTATTCAACAATGAAAATTAAATGAGGTCGAAAATTAATATCAATAAAGAACAATTCAGCCTTTATGAATAAAACAAAAGCTCTTAGAAATATTTTTGTTTGCTTCTTTTTTTAAAAAAAGTAAGAAAGGATCGCATTGCAAAAAAAGAAATATAAGACGTTTCAAATTGAAAATAGCACCTTCACCGAAAGGAGTAATTACTAGTAAAAGAATTTTATTCAACAATGAAAAATGAATAAGGTCGAAAATTAGTATCAATAAAGAAGAATTTAGCTTTTATGGATAAAAGAAAAGATCTCAGAAGTATTTTTATAACAAGAGAAAGAATTACAGTAAAATACGTTCAGATAGGGTGCATTTTGCACACTACAAACTGCTTAAAGTAAAAACTTGAAATTAAACAGTACATAGAATTTGTGACATAAGATAGCCCTTTTATGGATTTTATGGTAATTTTAGTAGGAACGGGAAGAATGGGGATGACAATTATTATAAGAAGATGTACATATCACGAAATTCCTTATAGTTTAAAAACAGAACAATTACTATTTAGACTTTTCATTTAAAATATGACTGACCTTTTCTCACTCTTCTACAACGTTGTACTGACTTCTACTGCATGCGGTACGCTTTAGGACCGATTTTCACAATTTGTCTATGACACCCTCTCCTTATACTTTGATCTTGAATATCTGGGGAATCACACATCAACAAGTGATGAGACCAACTTTGAAATACTTCTTAGGCCCTACTGAATCGATTGACACCTTAATTGTCCCTCGCAGACAATTTCCGACATAACCCGTCAGCTGCAAAAATTTACCTCTATGATTAGTACCATACAGGCCGGTAGCCAGCCCCAAAAGGTATGGGGGCCCGCTAGAAGTTAGGAGGCCCCGATCCAACCATATTATATATCCAACCATATTATAGTTTATCACCATATTATAGTTCATTTTCAAGCCTACCGTGTAAATTTTAGGGGTCCAGCAAAACTGTAGGGGAGTCCCGGCCCCCCTAGACCCCCGTGGATACGGGCCTGGTACCAATATACAGATGGTGACCAGAAAATGGAAACACCTGTAGTTGGCAACACGTCAGATGTATGGGTTGGCAGTGGTGTCGTGGGCAAATTGTTGGTGCGTGATTATGTGGAGTGAGTGTGACAGCATTGGCTACTGTGTTAGGTGTGTCGCGTGGGATAGTATCGAAGGTGATGACGGCCTACACAACACACGGGAAAACCATATCGGGGAAGCGGAACAATGGGCAGAAGCAAATCATGAGTGATAGGTCACGCCGGGTATTAAAGCGCATTGTCACGCAGAACCGTCGTGCCACTGCGGAGCAAGTGACGGAGGAACTCAATCAGCACCTCCCCCACCCTGTTTCGACAATCACAGTCCACCGCGAATTACATGACATGAGCTTACGGGGTCGTGTTGCACGGGCCAAACCGCTCATCAGGGACCATAACGCTTTCGCACGCCGCAAATGGTGCCGCGACCATGCAACTTGGACCGTTGAGGACTGGAAACTTGTGATATGGTCGGATGAGTCATCGCCGTGTTTATGTGTGGAGAACGCCCAAAGAAGCTTATGATCTGCAGTGTCTCCGCCCAACTGTGAAACATGGTAGCGGCTCGGTGATGCTGTGGGCCGCCATATCATGGTTTTCATTGGGTCCTGTAGTCACACTTAGCGGACGAATCACTGCCAACGATTATGTCGCAATTTTAGGAGACCACTTGCATCCTATGGTCCGCGTGTTTTTCCCGGACAATGACGCCATCTTCCAGGATGATAATGCACCCATTTACACAGCTGGCGTTGTTGCAGCGTGGTTTGAGGAACATCGGGATGAAGTTCAACACCTCCCCTGGCCCGCCCAATTCCCAGATCTCAACATAATTGAACATCTGTGGTCCGTCTTGGAAACACGACTCCGGCGACGATTTCCACCTCCATCCTCTCTCACAGAACTGGCCGATACCTTGCACGAGGAATGGTGTAAAATTCCACTTGCTACCATTCACGACCTCTATGCCTTTATTCCACGTCGGATCAAGGCTGTTATGAAGGCAAAAGGTGACCCGACACCATATTAATCTGGTAAGTTGCAATTTCGTTCAGGTGTTTCCATTTTTCTGATCACCATCTGTATGTGATTTTCACCACTTTATATATCCAAATTTGTTAATCTTATAAGCATAATCAAACGTAATTTACAGTAATAAAACATAAAGCATAATGCTTTTATTCTAGAACCTTATGTATGTGTACAGTAAAGAAAAAATATGTTAATATATTTTGTGCCAAAAAAAATCAACAAAGGCTGTTATCAATGCCGCAAACAATGGAAATCAACTGCCTTTACTTGTAACAGTGGAAAGCTCAAATTCCTCTTTTCTCCTCACCCTCCGCTCAGAAGGATTTTTTTCTCACATTGTGTTAAAGGCAGGCAGAACTGATTATGCTTATTAAAGATGCCAAAATTAAAAGTATTTGCATCTGAAAGAGCAAGAGAATTCGTAACTGACCATTTCAAAGTATAAGGCTGTAATCTATTTTGTACTCTTTCTTCTGAATTCATTAAATATGAGAAATCTACTGTGCAGCTACATATTACTTCTTTGAAACATCGCTTAAGAAAAACTGCACAAAATGAGCTAGTATGTTGCATTGATGTAATTTTAGTGGGGAAAATAAATTGTTTCATGCATATTTTTAATGCTTGTGTAATAAGAACGAGTAAAATGAAACAAATATGTACTAGAAATGGGTAGAAATGAAGTATAATGCAAGAAACAGCATATTAAGGCATAATTTAGGAAAAAGCATAATGTATGGAAAAATAAAGCATCATATACAGCTTTATAAATTGGTTGCTAGTAATAAGCTTCTACTGTAAAGATATTCAATCATATCGTGGACTCAGTTCATTTTTACACTTGGACATGGTAGCCCAATGAGCCCCTAAAGACATTACCATATTTTACAATCAGACTACCCATTTTAAAGGAGTTTGGTGTACGAAATCTCTTTTATGTGTTTATCCCGTTCGTCCGTTTGTCCGTCGTCCGTGTATCTGTACGGGACACAAATTTCAAGAAATAATTTACCAACCAACACGAATTTGCTGAAACTTTAGAGGGTTAAAAATTAGGAACCGACTTCTTTTTTTGTGCCTGATACTTAAACTGCAAGTAACGGAAATTAACAATTTCCGGTATTAATGTTTATCACTATAGAGCTAAAACAGCAATAGATAGAATAATGCAGCTTTCTGTGTTCGGTTGTTGGTCCAAAGAATATATTACATCTCCATCCTCTAGTCTCTAATAAACCGCAAATAACTGAAACTCACTACGTCTTCCTGTTTCATTATAAAGTTACATAGAGTAAAAACTAGCGACAAGCGGTTCTATGGAACCGATTCAGAGTTTTGAAAATGGTGTCATCTCTCTCTTAAATCTCTACTCAAACTGAAAGTGGCATAAATCAACCATTTCCGGTTTTAATGTTGATCGCTTGAAGTATAAACGGTAATAGAGAGATAAGCGGTTTAGATCGATCTCTATTAAGAGCATTAACAATATATTTCGTTTCAACCCTTAAGTCTCTAACTCAAATCAGAAATAGTAGAAATCACTGCGACTTCCGGTTTCAATATTGATGTGCATAGAGCAAAAACGCTAAGAGATAACGAGAAATGGTTTCATAGCGTCCTAATAATATATATTGTTCTTTCTTAACTTCGTATTGAAACCGGAAGTGACAAAAAATCAACCACTTTCTGTTTTAACGTTGATTGTTATGGAGTGCAAACGGTAATATATAGATGTGAGTCAAGCTGGCCCGCACAAATTGCAAATTCGAATGAAAATGATATCAAAAATTTGTACCCAATATGTACCAATTTGTACCACCAAAATTAGAATTTGTACTCCTACCAATTTTGACAAATTTAAATTTTTTATGATGGGCCAGCTTGACATCAAGCAGGCCCGCCCAACTTATTTTTTCTTCAATTCGAATCAAAACGGTACCACAAATTTGTACCCAATATGTACCAATTTGTACCACCAAAATTAGAATTTGTACCCCTACCAATTTTGACAAATTTCAATTCCAATTGACGTCAAGCTGGCCCGCGCAATTTATTTTTCTTTCCAATTCGAACAAAAACGGTACCAAAAATTTGTACCTAATATATGCCAATTTGTACCACCAAAATTAGAATTTTTATCCCCACCAATTTCGAAAAAATTGAATCTTTGATGGCGGGGCAGCTTGACGTCAAGCTGGCTCACCCAACTTATTTTTCTTTCCAAGTCGAACAGAATCGGTACCAAAAATTTGTACCCAATATGTACCAATATGTACCACCAAAATTAGAATTTGTACCCTCACCAATTTCGAAAAAAATGAATTTTTGATGACGTCAAGCTGGCCCGCCCAACATATTTTTCATTCCAATTCGAATCAAAACGGTACCAAAAATTTGTACCCGATATGTACCAATTTGTACCACAAAAATTAGAATTTGTACCCCCACCAATTTCGAAAAAAATGAATTTTTGATGACGTCAAGCTGGCCCGCCCAACATATTTTTCATTCCAATTCGAATCAAAACGGTACCAAAAATTTGTACCCGATATGTACCAATTTGTACCACAAAAATTAGAATTTGTACACCTACCAATTTCAGAAAATTAGTGGTCCCGCGTAGCGTGGTCGCTAACGCTCAAGCCTTCGGTGCGAGCGGTCCCGGGTACGGTTCCCGGTGGGGGCACTCAGTTGAAAAAGTGTTAAACGCTTTTTCAGGCCAACTACCCAGAATGATGTTTTCCTCATTCACACCAGGCAAATGCCGTGATGGTACCTAACTTGTAGGTCCCAGGCCTCTTCCTTCCCTTTCCCGGATAGTTTGCTCGGCTAGAGACGTCATCTCTCAAAACGAGACGGGCTAAATGACCATAGATGCCTAACGCCCAGAAATCTAAATCCTAAATCATTTCAGAAAATTAAAACTTTTGATTGCGGGCAGCTTGACGTCAAGCTGGCCCACACAATTTATTTTTCTATGAATCGAACGCAAATCGACTAAGTGTAAACGCCCCAAAAGCTATTAATTTTCCGAAAGTGGTAGGGGTAGGGGTCAATTTCAGAATCCTGAAGTGATATGGCAATACAGCCTTCATGCGGTTCGGAAGGTACTAGTGTCACACGTGTTGGGAGATAGAAACTATTCCAATCGGCCATGTTCTAGTTGACCAGGAGTGCTTTGACTGTTTGCACGTCGGTTCGTTGTAAGATTCCGGTGTCAGAAAATAACGTCTGAAGCTATTGTGATAAGTCCCCATGTCATGATTTCTGTTTTTTCGAAACAATGTAGTATATTAATAACATCAATAGTTCAATGTTACTCAGAAATAACTTGATGACAAGTTTGTCTCTTTTACAATAAAAAAAATGGCTGTTTCGCTTAAGATGACGAATCAAATAGGTGGACAAGATGGCGAATTCGTCATCTTACCCGAACTGCGTGAACCTAACAAGGGAGCAATTTGGAAGAATGGTTTATGACTATGTTGAGACTATGAAGATTACTTATCTATTCAACCAAGAAAAGAAGAAGGCCGGCAAGGACTTTATCAAGACCTTTATGGATAAATTTCATTACTCTCTGCGAAAAGCGGAACCTACATCTGGAGGGAGGCTAGCTGTTTTCAACAAAACAAATGTTGAATCGTTCTTTAATGTCTATAAAGATGTTTTAAATGAGAAACACTTTGAATCTCATCAGGATGGCTATTCAACTGTACCCACGAAAACCCCAAACGTATTACGTTCGAAAGGAAATCGAAGAGTAATTAATGTTTCTTCTGCTGAAAGAGGTGTGAATGTAAGTGTGGCTTGTTGTTTTAGTACTGTTGGCAACTACGTCCCACCATTCTTTATTTTCCCCAAGGTGCGTATGCAGGAACACTTTTTGAACAATGCTCCTCCTGGCTCTGCCGGTATTTGCGATGAGTCCTATCCCATATTACCTTACAGGCAGTTAACGTGTGTAGAGAAAATTATATTAGCCTCTTAGGATTTCCTCCGCACACAACCCACGGAATGCAGCCTTTGGATGTTGCTCTGTATGGTCCATTGAAAACTGCATATAGCAATGCTTGTGATGACTACTTGATGGCTCATCCAGGTAAGAGAATCAGCATAAAGAATGTTGCTGCCATTCAATGTGGCATATAGCAGAGTGGCCACGATCAGTCACGCAGTAAAGGGTTTCCGTGCTACAGGGTTAGTGCCATTAAATTTTCAGATTTTCAGTGACTCTGATTTCAAGCCATCATTTACAGCCGAAAACCAATATGTTCCTGAAGTTATAGCGACCGCAGTAACTGAAATAAATGCCACGGAACTTTCAACAACTATAATGTATAACTCAGCATCTGTATCATCTGTATTAGTACCTAAACCTTCTATTCCAAAATTGTCTCTTTCCTTTTCGCAATCTAAAAAAATACACTCTGAACCTGCATCAACACTTGCAGAATCCGATTTTTCCATTTTTGAACCCGGACCATCTCATGCAGACCCTGGACCCTCAAATGCGAAATCATACAATGGTCTACCCCTTCTTCTTAAAGTAGTTAACAAAGGAAGGAAACAGCGAAAGAAGCTGCCTTTGTTGCTTATCACCAGCAGTGCTGTCAAAAGAACACTGGAAGAAAGGAAAGCCGGGGAATAAGCCAAACAGAAAACAAAAGAAGATATACGTACACAGAAAAAAAGAACACGAAAACGAAAAGACAAATCTCCGCAGCATAAAAAGAAGACATGTATTAAGGATTTATATTCAGCCGACTCCTCTGAGTCTTCTATATCAGTGACTTACATGGACAAAGACGACGATTCCGATGTTTTGGGGGAAGAAGTGTGTGTAGTATGTAATGAATATGGTAAAAGTGAAACGCGGTTCGCTTGTAATGTGTGTCAGAATTGGGCCCATGCTGCTTCTACTGAATTGTCTGTAACAGAAGCAAAATTCAAAGCATACATCTGTGACTTTTGTGCTAGAAATCACATTGCGCTTGTGTTCATATTCTTCTATTCATGTTATTATTTGTGTATTCTGCAAAATACTGCGTTTGAAATACAATAACCAGTCCAGTTCTGTTCTCGCTTTTTGTCTCGTCATCTTACCCGCATAGGAGGGTAAGATGACAAAAGTGATATGGGGTCAATAAAAGTGAAATATCATCGTAACTTTTGAATTTAAAACCATCAAGCAATTAACAGAGTAAAACGAAAGTCTAATAATTGCCGTGGACATAAAATCGAAACATTTCATCAAAACAAGGCTGACAAAACAATCATAGAAGCTTACTATCGTCAACTTACCCTCCCTTCCCCTACAAATTTTTGATACCGTTTTCATTCGAATTTGCAATTTGTGCGGGCCAGCTTGACTCACATATATATAGTGAGAAGTGGTTTTCTGTAGTCAATTAAGCGTCCCAAAAATATATTTCATCCCCACTCCAATCTCTCTACTAAAACTTGACAAGGTATAAATCTATTACTATTTCTAGTTTAAATAGTCATTGAGACAGTATGACACCAAGCAAACTAAACTCCTTGACGTGGTCTACACGTAACACTGCTACTTATTAAACTTTAACATAGTAGGCTTCCAAAACTTCTCAGAACATGATGCTAATTCATGGAATCAGGCTCTTCATTTTTAAAGCTTAGTTATAATCTAATTAGCTGCTAAAACAAGATGCCTTATCGTGGAATCGAACTATTCATTTTTAAAGCTTAGTCATAGTAGCCTAATAAGCTACTAACGACAACATGCCTTATCGTGGAATCAGACTTCATTTTTAAAGCTTAGTCATAATATTCTAATGAGCTACTAAATACAAGATGTCTTATCGTGGAATCGGACAATTGTAAACTCAGTCATAGTAGGTTGATAAGCTACTAACGACAAGATGTCTTATTTTGGAATCATACTATTCATTTTTAAAGTTTAGTCATAGTAAGGTAATAAACTACTAACGACAAGATGTCTTACGGTGGAGTGACCCTATTCATTTCTAGAGATTAGTCATAGTATTCCAATAAGCTACTAAAAACAAGATGTCTTATCGTAGAATCGGACTATTCATTTTTAAGTTTAATCATAGTAGGCTAATGATCTACTAACGACAAGATGTTTCATCGTGGAATCAGACTATTCATTTTTAAAGTTGAGTCATACTATTTTAATGAAGTACTAAAACAAAATGTCTTATCATGGAATGAGACTACTCATTTTTAAAGCTTAGTGATAGTATTCTAATGAGCTACTAAGAACAAGATGTCTTATCGTGGAATCGGACTATTCATTTTTACAGTTTAGTCATAGTAGACTATTAAGCTACTAACAACAACATGTCTTATCGTAGAATCGGACTATTCATTTTTACAGTTTAGTCATAGTAGACTAATAAGCTACAAACAACAAGACGTCCTGTCGTGGATTCAGACTATTCATTTTTTAAATTTAGTCATAGTGGGCTAATAAGCTACTAACGACAAGACTGTCTTATTGTGGAATCGGACTATTTTTTTAAAGCGTGGTCATAGTATTCTAATGAGCTACTAAAAACAAAATATCTTATCGTGGAATCACACTATTCATTTTAAAAGCTTAGTGATAGTATTCTAATGAGCTATAAAAAACAATATGTCTTATCGTGGAATCGGACTATTCAGTGTTAAAGTTTAGTCATAGTAGGCTAATAATCTACTAAGGACAACATGCCTTATCGTGGAATCAGACTATTCATTTTTAAAGATTAGTCATAGTATTCTAATGAGCTACTAAAAACAAGATTTCTTATCGTGGAATCTGACTACTCATTTTTAGTTTAGTCATAGTAGACTAATAAGCTACTAACAACAAGATGTCTTATTGTGAAATCGGACTATTCATTTTTAAAGTTTAGTCATAGTGGGCTAATAAGCTACTAACGACAAGATGTCATCGTGGAATCGGACTATTCATTTTTAAAGCTTAGTCATAGTATTCTCATGAGCCACTAAAAAGAAAATATCCTACCGTGGAATCGGACTATTCATTTCTAAATTTAGTCATAGTAGGCTAATAAGCTACTAACGACAAGATGTCTTAACGTGGAATAAAACTATTTACTTTTAAAGTTTAGTCATAGTAAGCTAATAAGCTAGTAACGACAAGATGTCTTATCATGGAATCGGACTATTCATTTTTAAAGTTTAGTCATAGTAGGCTCATGTGCTTCTATAGACACAATGTTTTATCGTGGAATCAGACTATTAATTTTTAAAACTTGAACCATAGTATACTAATAAACTATTAAGTATGTGATATGTTGTAGAATCATTTTTTATGAGACAAATGTGAAGTCTGGAATGATTATGTTAGAAAATCTGCATATTGATATGTAAAATAAGAGAAGGTGTTTCATAATTATTATACTATGGTATTTGCGTACCAAGATAAGTTATAAGTTATTTATTATATATAGAGTAGTTTTATTATGTGTATGGAATTAATATTCATTTTCCTTTAGTGCATGTATACGTATTATAATCAATCTTGTGTAAGGAAGGCATATGACAGCTTTAATAATTACTATGAATTGTATTATATGTAATAACTAGTCGAAGGAAGTGTAGGTAAAATATTGAAATAAAGGAAATTTTAATGATATTGACAATAGAAGGCATATTCACAACTTTATTAGAATCGTCGAGCTTCCGAAAACAAGAGCGTCGATATTAACGTTCTGTTACAGCGAGCCTGGAATTATTTGCAGGAACGGTTATAACCGTTATCGGGTTATATAAGTATTTTTGGGACGCTTTGTACACTTTTGAAGGACAAAAGTAATTTTTCAAGTTATATTTGATTCATGGAACAAAATTTATTTCTTTCCTTCGATGGGAATAGCGAACAACTCGACTTCTTTCCCACGAGCAAGAACAAGAGAACCTTTCATCGTTCACCAATACATATGTGCAAAACGTTGTTTCACAGTTAATAGGTTTTAGTGAGTAACAAAGGCAATATTCACTTGTGTGCTCCGACTATTTAGACGATTCATTGTTGCTTTCTTACTTATTAATATGCATAAACTGTTTTATATAATTATTTGGAGCTGAATTAAGTATTTCTTCGATTTTTTAATGGAAATATTAAACACAAATTAAACATAACTTTCTTACAAGGCTGTATATATTCTTTATTATAAATTAACAAGAAATGTTACAGTTTCGGAAGTATATCACTTCCTTCTTCAGACTACTACTCCAACTGAAATCATAGATAACATAACATAATTTGTTATCTCTACCAATCACTGGTAGAGATAACAAATTATGTTATGTTATCTATGATTTCAGTTGGAGTAGTAGTCTGAAGAAGGAAGTGATATACTTCCGAAACTGTAACATTTCTTGTTAATTTATAATAAAGAATATAGACAGCCTTGTAACAAAGTTACGTTTAATTTGTGTTTAAGATGGACACAAGGCCTTTTTATCAAAATATCTATGTTGGAAATATTAACTACATAGGCGCACAGAGCGACTATCAGGAGCTAACCAACGCTAACAAGCACCTTCTTATCTCATAAATTCCCATGCTTGGACTAACTTTCTTTTCTTCTACATTGTGACCAGTGAACTGTGAGTCAATATAAAGTATTACTCATACAGGTTATTTAAACCATACTGCATTCTATAATATAAACCTTGAACAGTTGGTTGATCCAATTTCTACTCCGAGCACATCATCAACTCAAGTACTTTGCTCCAAACATATATGAGGACTCTACTTTCGTTCTGTTCGCTACACATTTGTATCAGTGAGCATGATTTATAACATAGCCGCCCAAGGACTGTGTAAGCAACTGGCACTACTCATTTAATCCATTGTCCTCTGACCTCGTGCGCATATATAGTAATCGGTTCCAATAAACCGTTTGGATTTTTATATTGTCAATCAACCATACTCCGATGTTTTGCAACCTCAAGAACTTATCCGGGAGGAATACAATTTTGACGATTTTATTGGATTAGTGCAGCAACATCTTGGAATCTGCACCGTGGCATTACTTCCAGTACTGCTTCTCACAGTGTTAACCCCAGTGTGTATTACTTGGCTATGTGAGAAAAATCATATAGTGATATTCAAAAGTATAAAAGTGCTATTCATGCATATATCTCATAAGGATTTAAAGGGCTATTTGCTGTTAACGAAATGTGAAGTGCGTTTTTGTGTATTTTATATTGTTTGTCTAAGTGGTGAATTAATTATATTGATACAAGTGTTTCGTGTTGTCATTGTTTTCCTTCATCGCAATTATTTTCTTTTTCTAGTGAGTCTAATAAATAAGTATATTGTTATTTTACTTAGTGTATTTTGTTTCATGTGCTAGTTGTACCTCTGCGTGTTACGGTTTGAGTAATTTTCAAGATGTACACAAAAGTTTCGAGACGAGACACCGACGATTTGTACTTATGCTAGTGCTGAGATCTGAGAAGACCAAGGACGAGTTCTGTGATTCCTTTTCGGAGATGTTCTAAGACGTCCTGACCAGGTAAAGTAAGATATTTAAAGAGTATTTAACGGTTGGACACCAGGAACGTTCTGGAAAACGGTTACACTGCGCGTTCTTTCAAAATCTTGACATTGTTTGCGAATATCGAGGCTAGAAAATAGATAAAAGCAGCCATATGTGACATATTTTATTCTTAGGAAATACCATAATATACCCTATTTTGTTTTTCAGTGCGTCACTATCCGACAAATTCTTTAATTTGGTTTGAAAATAAAGAACTATTTCAGTCTGTCAGGTTTTGTAGGGAGGGCTACATTTGGAACAGCCAAATTTGTTTACTGTTGACAGGGCTGATTTTAATCTGTAAATGTAAACACATTATTTTGGAGGCATGTGTATGATAAATACTTTAGCCAATTTATTTATAGTTCCTTGGTATGTATTTAAACTTGTGTAATTATATACGAAATATATCAACATGGGAAAAGTATGAAACTAAGGCTACTTACTCACATATTACCTCTAACATACCACAACCATGTTCCAGTTACATGGTTCCACTAGGCAGTTAATCGATGAGTGAGTTATTCTCGGTGAACATTCTACAGTCTGGTAGAAGTTGTCTTAATTTCCTCCTGTTATAGGAATTTCAGAAAAGTCACAGGGGTCTCATTTTGAAGCTTCGATAATAAAGAATGTGGTGAAGCAGTTGAATTTAGTTTTGTAATTATAAGAAATAAGTTGTTGTAACGTAAATCGAGTGCTGCTGGGAGTTCAGGAAAGGGTGGGTAGGCTACCAACGCAACTACCATGTCCTCCAGACTTTTTTAATTTGTGGTACATGCGAAGCGAGTAGTAGCGAAATTTACTCCAGTAGATTTGTTAAAGAGAGTAGAGCAGATAGAAGGGGTTCATATCGAGGAGTAACAAGATAACTGCGTCTTATTGTTCAGAACTTGCAGTGAAAGATTCAAGTCCGTGTCACTTTGCAATATTGTGAGTGTTAGATCAAAACAATGCAGTTTTCACCCTATAGGATACGGACTTGAATGTTAACTGTAATGTTTCCGTAGTCTTGACCGTAAACAATTAGTGCGGGGTTAACTTATAGCGGCTTGTTCCGTGTCACATCATTTGTAAAGAACACCTGTGACTGTAAAACTTTAATCATAAAAAAGGGAAAAGTAAATAGTTACAAACAGTGCGCATATAAGTGATTCAAGAGCGTATCTGCGGGAAGGTAAATGGATCCGAACCCCAAACGGCTTACTGCCCTCCCAAATGTAGTTCGACCGTTAAATGTTTATTTAAACATGTTTAATACAGCAATTGAAGAATGCTCATAATAGAATAAGTAGAAGTGTCTGTTCTTCGCACGGAAAGGATAGGGATTAATTAGGATAAAAACCAGAGGTTTGAATATTGTAAAAAATGGCCACTTTTCCCTTTTAGAAGCGAAAGTTTCGAAAACACTGCAACTACTTTTCATTCATATTTTATTATTTTATTTATTTACTTATACTAAATAAAAATCAATTTTAGGAAGGCATTGGTAATTGTTATTTTCATGTTGGAGACAGGATCGGCTGAAGTATTTTCACAAAATTAACAAATTTACAATTACAAATATAAATAATGATGTTGTTGCAAGTTTAACTGAAAAAATAATGGAATAGTGTACCTCTATATTTCTCAATAGCATCGATGACAAAGTCAAAAGTTTTAAGGTGTCGATTCCATTACGACATAATGCGATTCCAATGTTCTGAAAACCATATGACATACCATAAGTCTCAAAGGATTTAGCAAAAGTGAACTTTTTAAATTTGTGTAAAGCAAATACAGAAAACATTATATATATATATATATATATATATATATATATATATATATATATATATATATATATATATATATATATATATATATATATATATATAGGGTGTTTCGAAACAACACTGACAACGTTTGGGAGGTGATTCCTGACACCACGACAAGACAAAAAGTATAGACTAACCTGGATGCACAAATGCTTCTTTTCGGAGTTATATGGTGCTGAAAACATGAAAAATGAACTTTAAAGGTCCACAGCTCTAAAACTATGAGACCTACCGTAGTCGGGTCAAGACTTCCCTTAACAACTAACATGTCCGCTATAAAAAAAAAAGTGTTTCAGAATCCTAAGGTACTCATGCAACAATTTTTATAGAGGAGTTTGGCTACTGGCATTTAATTTGATGTACTGACCAAATACCTCTTTAAAAATTGTTGTGGAAATACCGCAGGGTTGTGAAACTTCGATATTTAGATAGGTCACATACTAGTTCCCAAGTGAAGACTTGTCCTAACTACAGTAGGTTCCATACTTTTGGAGCTATGGACCTTTAAGTTCAGTTTTTCATATTTTCGGCAGCCTATAATTCCGAAAGGAAGCATTTGTGCACTCAGGTTGGTCTATATTTTTGTCTTGTCTCGAATTACCTCCAAACGTTGTCGGTGTTGTTTAGAAACACCCTATATATATATATATATATATATATATATATATATATATATATATATAGGATCAAAATAAATGTTGGAAAGGGAAAAGCCATGGTCGGTGTCAACTATAAAAGTAAAAGGGAAAACAATATAACAGGTGACTAATTTTCGATACATGGATAGTATGACTGTATTAGCGATGATATGAAGTACAAATGTGAAATAAAAGCGAAAGTAGGAGTGCCGAAAGAAGCCTCTAAGACGAAGAAAAACTATTTTGTGGGTCCTTGAGTAAAGAGTTGAAAAAAGGACTTTCAAAACACTTCATGTGGGGTATTGTGCTGTATGTTGCAGAATCATGGACATTGCGCTGAAATAATGAAACGCAACTGGAAGCTTTAAAAATATGGATGTAAACAAGAATGGAAAGAACTAGCTGAGTCGAGTGGAAAACGAACTAGAGGGTCTTAGAAATAGGAGAAGGAAAGAACAATTTTAGATATTATTGAAAGAGGAAAAGAAACTTGTTCAGGCATTGACTGAGTAGGAAGTGTATCAAGAAGGATGTGCTAGCGGGTATCCTGGCAGAAAGACTGAGTGGAAAAGAAGGCTACCACCGGACGGTATCAAAACAGAATGCAGGATACGTATGATGATGATGATTAACAGATATACTGAAAATCTGGATACTCTTTTTTTCTGAGATTAGAGACAACTTACATAAACTACGGGGTGCAAGCTGCTACGGTTTACTTCATTTTCGTCAAGCATATTTACAGCTTAAGCTAGAAGAGAAATATTATGAGTACTCAATTATCAACGCATCGAGGTGATCGTTTCAGTAAAAGTGGCTGCCTTTTGCTTTAAACTGCCCCACCCGAAAATAATAATAATAATAATAATAAATAATATTGATCAAGATTGTGATGGGTCAATGGCTCACTTAGGTGATGTCATAATTTGAAGTAATTCGTTAAGAAAATGATTCCATCGAATAAAACGAAAGTTCTAGATAAATTTTAAATGTTGAATTTAAAAGTACATAAGGAGGAAAGTATTTTCTCTTAACAAGAAATCTGAGTTTTAATATTAAGTGTAACGACATTTCACCAGCGGAGCGTAGACTTTAGCACTTATCATCCAAAAAAGATGTCTCGACTAGTTTGATCTCCACGTGGATGCGCCCGTGTTCACAATAATCAGTAACTTCGTTACTTTCGTTTACCTAACTGGATGCAGATACTTGTGATTTTATTACTGTACTATTTCACAACAACTTCTGAAAGTGATCTCACTTTTTCCCCTATTTCCCCCATTTTTACTCATATAAAGGCGAAATCAAATAACTGGATTTTCTAAAGCAACTTTTTAAATTTATGAGTAGTTTCTTGAAACGTTTTCTAGAACCTATGATTCTGATTGTGCTCAGTGCTAGAACTCATGTTTCAATTGCAAATATAATTACAATAATATGCTTTATATGTATGTACCCTATCCAAGGTGAGTTATTAATTCTACACCTGAAACCTGAAACAAGACTTCCGGTTAGCTTTTAATATGTAAAAGTCGGCCCCCTAAAAACTCATGGGATCTTCCAAGAAGAAAATGCCCTGAGATGATTGTAAATAATCTATCTATTATGTATCACTGGCGATGTAAAAAAAATGATATACTCTTCGAATTGTTTCACAAATGAGACCAGAATCGCTTAATTGTGATTTCCTATACGTTACCGTAACTAATTTGTCAAGGTAGGTTACCGTAACTGCACAAAGTCTATAATTATATTAGGGCTAGAAGGACTTCGTTAATATGACCTAAGGTTAGTGAATTTCTACGCTCTGCGTGATACTCAGTAGAAATATAGAAAGATTCTCTCTATTCGTAACAGAGGAGAATTCAGGGATTATTTTCTATTACTAAATACAGTCGCAACGGAAGAGAGTGTGCCTCCAAGAAGTGGTGCGGCTAATAGTAACACTGTACAGAACTGATCATGGAAATGAAATTTTGGAAAAAGAGACTAAAATTGATATCACGAACACTTATGTTACGTATTATTTGCAACTCAAGTGTCTGTGAAACATATCTGTAAATATGAATCTATTGTTATTCATTAAGCTAACTCTTTTAAGAAAATTCTTTGTGAAATTATGAGTGGGTGATATTTTTCATAATCTGTGTTTCCATACATACAAATGAGATGAAGTGTCAGTGTTATCTCCAAATTTTTAGGAAAATTTCGAAAAGTACATATAGATAAAAATATTTTTCTTTTCTTTCTCTTTTAAATCGGGAATATTAATAAGTCATATTATTAGCTTATTTCAATGGAGTTCTTCAATAATACTAAACTGTCCTGGTTTCAGTAAAAGCAAGTAGATGACTTCTATGATGTTTCGCACAAGTTTTTCTTACAGGAGTTTGGGTAGATAAAAAAGTGGCAGCGCTTCGGTATGGTGCGTGCTAAGGGTCGAAGGCAGTGAAGGCAGACGTGTACACTGTGACTTGCAGCAACATCTCGATGGGGCATTGGATGTAAAATACTGAATGCATGAGTAATTAGATACTTGGGAAGTATCATGAGTTATTTAGTTCTTCACTCATATCTTAGTTGTCTTATATAATATTCCACCAATGAGGGAGGCGATATAATTTGTCTTGTGAGTCCCATTTAGGAGGAATTCACAAAATATTGGCTGACATCGCGTGGGCCATTTTTACAAAAATTAATTGCTCATCAAGTGTGAGGCCCTCATATTTTACACAAGCTGGGTAAAAGAGTTTCTAAAAATATGATGCCGTACAGTGGAATTACGTTGTTCATATTTTACACTTAGACATATTACGCTCATGAGCTTTTAAAGACATGATGGCATCTTGTGTTATCAGAGCGTTCATTTTTCAAACTTGGACATTGTAGGTTAATAAACTATTAAAGATGTGATGCAAATAACGTGCAAACAGACTGTTCATTTTTTTAAACTTAGATATAACAGACTGATGAGCTTCTAAAGACATTATGTAATGTCGAGGAATCACACTGTCCATTTTCTAAAGCTTGACATAGTGGACTAATGTCTATTGGAGATATGATGTTATATCGTGGAATCAGTGTTCATTTTCTAAACTTATACCTAATAGACTAATGAACTTCGAAAGATTCGCTAAACAATTATGTAAAATGTTTTAATATCATTGTTTAATTTAGAGAAGAATGATTTTGTAATGCAACTTTAAACATAGTCATTATAATGGGAATGTATAGTGGATAATTTAGAAGTAATCTGAAGAGAAAACAATTAACGGATCTTCTTTCTTTCCCAGACTAACACATTTGGTGGCTTATTATGAGGAAATAAGAGGAAATACAAGCAGAGCAAATAAACTCTTAAAGAGAGCTGCCAAAATAAGTCTGATACACAATAATGTCTCAGAGTACTACTGGATAATGCATAATAAAAAAGTAAGTAATTTCAGAAGTAATAAATTTGAAATTAAATTTAAATCGAATTACTCTGCTAACTTCACTCAACAGGTTAAGCAACTTACAAACCGTACACTTTCATGAGTTTTCACGTCAATAGGTTTCTTAAAAGTTGTTTTTTTATTTTGCTAAGTTAAAACAAATTACATTTTCCAACACAAAACTATCACAATCATCGAAACTTTGAAGAATTCTACAACAGTAGTTACGCAAATGACACGGAAACGGGTTAATGCACATAAAAGTACTGTCCATCTAAACGACTGTCAGCATATGATGTATTTCGAACAAGTAGAAACAAATAGACGGAATTGAATATTTGTATTTTTTAGGAGAGTTCATTTCCTAAAGTTGTTTAGGTAAGTATTACATCTATTTTCGTGGATAGTTTGCAAAAGACATAGAGATCATAATGCCGTTTACAGCAATTAGATATCTAAAACTATTACAAAGGTACAAGAAAATGGTTTTTGATACATTGGTTAAATTGGTGTATTTGTGGACATTTTTCAAAATGGTTTGCTCTATGACATTACAACAATATTTTTCGTAGGTATAATTACAACAAGCTCTCGGAATTATATTAATTTTAAGCAGTGTTGCGAACTTTACCAGAACTTACTATATCTTCAGAACGGTTTGAGATGTCTAGTTGCTGTAAACGGTATTGATTTTCACAACTATTCAAAGCCATATATTGTAACGTTCTTTTATACAAAGGAGGTCGTTATTCGACACGGCCCTCCCACTAGTGGAGACATGAAACATTTAAGAAGAATTTCCTAGAAATTAAATAGTGCATAGTTATTAATATTTCTAATGGGCACAATTTATTTCTATATTGAATATAAACACAATGTAGAATTTCCTGGAAATGATAGCTATGCAACATTTAGGATATAAATAGCACTAAAATAGATAGAGAGGTTACTCTACTTTAGTTCAATAATAAGTTAATTAATTAAAGTTATTATATCTTTGTAACAATCAATCTGCATTTACAAAGATTTACAAATGAACATATTAACCTCACAACTGCCAAATGTCCTCATTTAAATCAGTTCCCCAAGCAACTTTAATATAGTAACTCATTGATAATCAATGAAATATATAATGATTTGGAAATAATTAAAACAACACCTATCCCGTTTCTTTTATATACAAATTGATAAGAAGTTATTAGTATGACAAACCCAAACGTAGCATATATAGTTAATGACTCCATTAGAACACGTAGAGACTTGTTAAACTAGTGAAAGAAAATTATACAACTCACAACGCATCCACACCTTATAATTCCAATTTAAACTCACAAGTTATTCACACAATATAGAACAATTTTATAACTTAACCCAATTATTATTTCGTAGGTTATATAGAAACACTTTACTATATTAAAGGTTCGTCGGGTACGCTTTCCAGCACACATCTAACAGATTAGCTGAAGGTGTTGCCAGACACAGCAAGCAAAATTACACACAACTTCCGCCCGAATTGCACAATTTTACACACAAGCTGGAAGACAGTGCACACAACATTACACAATACATAACTACCTATCTATATGTTTATTATGACTAATGACGTACATACCTATACGTGTACTAATGTCCAAAATGATTGTCGCATATCTATAACAGGGTTGTTGTGCGAATATATTTGGATAATTATATACCAGGGTACATTTAACACTCTTACTATTTGTATAATCGGCAGAGACATGTATGTGGTAAATTTCATGTCAAAAGATCTGTATATAAGAACAATATAATGAAAAAAAACTTTTCTTGTCCATTTAGCAACATTTTGATGTACTCATCCAAATTTTCGTATTTATATTTTTTTTCTATGAAATTTAGCACAAATATACATTTCAAGATTATATACATAGTAACAGTACTAGAAGTACCTTGCGAGTTTCTTATCCAATTATATTCGCACAACACGACCGTTATAGATATGCGACAATCATTTTGGTCATGAGTGCACATTGACCAGCCATTGTTCAGGGATTCAGCGCTTGATTTGCTATTATTATTATTATTATTATTATTATTATTATTATTATTATTATTATTATTATTATTATTATTATTATTATTATTATTATTATTGGAAAACCGTCACCTTCCCGCCCATTGTCACTTTCATTTTACTTTCAACCATGCGCACGACTATGTGGGTGCTCCAGAGCTCCGGCACGCACATAAATAATCTTGTGGGTGCTGTAGCGTGAACCCGGGTTTGAACCAGTTTCTCTTGCGTTTAAATCAGTCGTGTTACCGACTGAGCTAGGGCAGTCCCAATTTATCCTTATAGTACCGATATATTTTACTTTCTCACAGCACAGTCCTTTATGACAATGTTCATAAAATATTTAACTAAAAGTAAAACAATCAAACATCGAGACTTCCCCGAAAACATATAGGCTAATATGACCCGCCATTGATATGCACCCACATAAATCTTGGAAAATCTGCGCCATTGCTTTCAACGTACTTAATCTTTTTAATTGGACATCGGCCACTCTGTAGTTCATCTGTTTGCAAAATGGCATTTTCTTTACAAGTGGTGGGAGACAAAAGACTTCTTACCCCCTCCGCCTCATGTTTTGGCCAACATCGAGGGTCAACATTCATTCACATTGCTTGCTTGAACAAAGCGTCTTTGCTTGGGGATGTCATGACACCCGCCTCTGAAAAACAAGACGTGAGGTACCAAAGAAGCAATATAGGTTTTATCATACTGTAGAGAAAATAACAAGAGATAACAATAATAGCAAATAACTTGTTATTTTCTCTGTGGTTTTATTGCGCTGGCCTGGAGTCAGGCGTTGGAGCTCGTAGTTTTTAGAATACAATTTTCAGAGAAAAAAATGTGGAAATAATGAATATTTGAATGAAAGGAACTTCGTAAAAATCATCAATGATCAAAATTTTTAATTGTGCCAAATTACACACAAAATGCACACAGATTGGCATTACACACAAAATGCACAAACAGGCCAAAATTGCACACATTTTGTGCAATTACACACACATTGGCAACGCTGGGGGGCTAATATCGCAGAAAATCGCCACCAGAGGCGCTATAATCAAAAAATTTGACAATCAAAATATTTAACCAGATACTCCATATAGAATCACTTCAGACATGATCGAAAGGTTTTACAACTTTCTTTAAAAGTAACTAACAGAGTGACATGTTATACTATGCAGTTGGATGATGTACTTATCAAAGCAGTTTTTTAAATAAAGGCTTTTGAAGAAAATCAGATTTTCAATCCCTTTTATCTTTGTTCCTATTCATCCCAAATCCGTTATAATTGTAAGTACTAGGTACTAAAGCACTTTGGACGTATATTACCCCATCCGTGTCACTTGCGTTGTTATTGCTATAGTAGTTACCAAAATTTGGGTATCTGTATGCGTTGCGTTCTTCGTTTGCAACATTGGACAACAAATCTGATATTATAAGTTTTCATTCAAAATGTAGATTTGAAATATGGAATAACTGGACATAGTGTCATTTAAAAAATATAATCATGTTTGGTCGGCAAAAGTATTAAAATGGTAGTGTTACAGAGTATGTCAAACAATGTTCCCCTTCCGATATTTGCATGGTACAGAATTTCAGTGTTTTGTTTGTATTAGCTTAGAAATTACAAAAGTGTATCAAGATAAAGAATCCACCCTATATATAAGTTGGAAAGAGGTCGAATTTCAAGCAGTTGGGCAATTCCACGCATACAAATTCTGTGGTTTTGAATGACTGAACGAGAATGCTGCTGATACTTGCCGACAGTCATAAGAAACAGCAGCGGTGATTCCAGCCAAATAACAGTCTGTTTGAGAACGTGGTAGGAAGAAGTATATTTCTGTCGATAGGTAAGGATAGAATAAGCGTAGTTAATAGAGATATAAGATGTGATGTAATATGTACTCTGGTTAGGTATGTCATTAGCAAGTTTTCGAGTTTCTTTCTTAAAACGAAAATACGTGAGAAAGCTTTTTTTTTTTTGTCGCATGATGGGGTGGAGTAATTATACGCAGGACCAAAGAAGCGTGGTATTACCCCACGTCACACACATGGTATTCCTACTCACATAAATTAATAGCAAGGGAAACTACATCAGTCACTTGTTTTGTGTCATTACAGATGTCCTGAAAGTATCAAAGGAAAAGTGAAAAGGGTAAATGGACACAAGAACAACTTCAGAGTGCTGTAATTGCAATACTATAAGGGAGAAAGATAAGAGAATAGTAAAAAGAGCATTTGGAATTTATGAGGCTACTCTACGGACATAACTGCACCTAAACTAGGCATCAAGACTGTTTTTTTTTTTTTTTTTTTCGAAGAGCACGAAAATGAATTGGCAAATCACATTATACTAATAGCAAAGCTTTCTTATGGGATGACATGTATACAACTTCGAAGGTTAGCCTTTGAATATGCTGAGGTTAAGAGCATTGCACACAATTTTAATGCCGCTTCGAGATTAGCAGAGTGTCTCCCACACAAGAAGAGTGTCTTCAGAAAACCGAAAAATTTGCAAATAGTCAAGTACTAAAGAAGACTTATGAGCACAGTGCTTTAGCTAACAACAACGATGGACCAGTATCAAGTCAAGATAATAGACGACAAATAATGTCAGCTCTCCAACAGATTCCTGGACCTTCAAGATAAGAAGTCCCTCTCTTACTGGAACCATCAACAACATGTATCACGGTCACTGACATTTCTCCCTTTCTAGAGACAAATATTAACAGTTCTTATGCATTTGTTTGCGTAGAAGAATTACCATACTGCCACACGTGGCATTACCATACGGGGTGGGGAATACCACGCTTTCACTGGTTTGCAGAAAATAATACACAGAAAATTATTACGTGATTGTTTTGGTTTTTGATAATCTTTACAATGTATCTAAGACATTAAAGAATTTTGTGGCGTAAACTGAGAATATTTTGTTTCATACTAATGCGAACTTATTCTTAAGTGCGTGCATTTACCTCGCTCTCCCCGATATATATATATATATATATATATATATATATATAGAGAGAGAGAGAGAGAGAGAGAGAGAGAGAGAGTTTCATTAGCACACAAGTCCATGGACCTATGTTGTTCTGGAAAGCAAACAGCCGATACGAGTTTAGCTTGTCATTGCATCATATCAGCATAAAGCTCCACTGTCACGGCATGGAGTAATTTAATAATTGAATACAAGTCAAAAACCATAACTGCAAGCAAGATATCAAGTGGCTTAGTTACAGAAACATTCATGACGACAGGAAAACCAAAAGTTGATTTAAAAGCTTGGAGAGAGCACATCAAGCTGAAATTCTCCTGAAAGCTGCTAAAGCCAGGAATATTGAAAAATACCTGTTCCCCAGTTTACCTGCATAGCAACTTTACTTTCAGAGACTTCTGGACCAGTATGGTGAAGCTCGGACTCTCAGTGCTCAGGAATCAGTGTGGGATACTGATTAAGTGAAGGAAAAATATGAGTAAACTAAATGTGTTGTTTGTTGTATTACATTATAGTGAAAATATAGACTACGTTTATTCACAGTGACTGTTTGTTGTTTCATTTCCAGAAATTATTGCTTAAACATCAGTATATTCCTTTTCCAAATCAGAGTTATAATAATACCTAAAAACAATGTAACAAACTGATGAGTTCCATAATAAAACAAGGCCAGTATTTTCATTATTTTATTATGGACAAATTATTTGTTATTTTGATACTTAATGATATTTGTTACTCAGCTAAGTGTAAGTATGAAAAAATTTCTATTTACAAGGTCAAATTTCCAAGACATGTTCAGTTTTTATTGATTTTCTTAATATCTCTACAGCTGGACTTGTGTGGTTACGGAAGTCACGGCTTCAGTTGTTTACTAATCATTAGTAAGTATTAAATGCTTTTAAAAAACAGGTGTATAATATTTCTGCCAACTTGAAGAGAACAACCAGAAAACATCAGATTAAGATGACATTATTTTCAAAATATTCAAAACTGTAATTGTAATGTCCTTATCAGTGACAACAAAGTAAAATATTTAGGAATAATTACTGATAAAGATTTAAATGAAATTCTCACATAAATTATATCACTACAATTTTAAGAAAATTATCAGATAAATTTTACAACTGAAGCACGTTGTTACCATAAAAATATTACCTATGAATACATCATGCCTTCATAAATAGTATACTTACAAATGGTATATTAATCTCGAGTACACCTTACATTATTCATTTATAACCAGTGGCAGCTTTAGTGGCAGCGAGTAGGCCGGGTAGACACGAGCCTATCCAAAAATTTTGAAAAATGTATACACGCTAAAAGATACAGTAAAGACTTCCACAATTTATATAAATGGTAGATAATCAACAACTACTGTAAAAGTAATTTCCTACTGTTATTAATCAATATAATGTGTGTATGTATCCATAAGCAAGGGAGCGGGTCTACTCAAAATTAAAATCCTAAAGCCGCCCCTGTTTATAACTGCTGACGGTAGAGTAAAAATAACATTGTAAGAGTATGTTGTAGAAAAGGATGTGACAGTAGATTAGATTAGGGTGACCAAATCGTCAGCTAGAAAAAACGGGACACCTTTTATTTTTGGATGGGTTTCTCTCCTAAACATACTTTTAGCCTCTCTGTTCTATCTCTCTCTTTTTGTCTCTCTCACAAAAAGGAGCAAATTTGTTTTCGTTTTAAAACTTACTGAAAAGGTTGTGGAATTATTTAAATAACAAGTAAATATTAGCAGCTAACAAGAAATAAAAATATAAAACAATGAAATATTTGAAAACATTACTAAAAATATATCAAACATTTATTAATTATTAAAATGAAAACATGAGGTATGTTCATGAGAATAATGTAATGCAAAACATGAGTTCATTTCATGAGCTAGATTCATGAGAATACCTAGTTGTTGTCCTAGCCATCTTTAAAACTTCCTTCTTTCCTAATACAAAATTATAAAAGTTACAACAGTCCATTTTGAAATTGTATAGTACTTGAAGAATTGCACAAAGGGTCTCCACTTCCATTCTGTTTTCTTTCGTCTGTTCATTGAATGTCTGTGAGCGAAAATATTCTTTCAGTATTGCCATTATGAGCAGGAATCGCAAACACATATTGGCATATCTTTAAAGATTCAGAGTGTTGTTCAGACCTAGTATAGTTTTGAAAAAACAAACCCACTTTTCGTGGCCCTGTTTTTTTTTTTTTTTTTAATCTTTTCTGCTCCACTCTATATTATTGTTAACAAAATTCTTCAATGAAGCCATTTGATCGAAAAACAAAGAATCATTTATTTCAATGCCTTTCTCCTTGAAGTAAGCAACACTATCTTCAACTTGTCCAAAACTAGGGATGTGCTCCAACAACATCCATTTGAATATTCAAAAAGTAGAGAACGATACCCTCCATTTCCTAAGATATTAAATGCAGGTTTCATAAAACTCATTAACTTCATTTTTTAAGTTGATTTTGTCTTGTTCCGTAATTTCTTTTTTTTTTTTAAGAACTGATTTTACATTAAATGATGAAAACTGTTCCTCTTTTCTTTTAGACATAGCTTTAAGCATTCCTTCCAATACATCATTGACCTCCATAACACTTGTTTTTGCACTTACTTTCAATTTTCTTATTCCGTGGTGGAAAATACTAAGCTGGTTATGGATACACTATAGGTATGCTTCACTTAAAGGATTATTGTCAATTATTGTCTAGTCAAATCACGCAAAAACTGGACTGTACTGATGACAGCGTCTCAATCTTCCACCGTCCAAAACAGAGAGCAAAATCACTTTGAGTTGAGTTAATTTTGAGTTTATCGTTCCTTTCAGCAGCGAGGCTATATGAGACAAAACCCACTGAATAACGTGGAACCCGAATCACATGAGCTCCCGCCGGGAATCAAACCTGGGTCTTCCACTCCAAAGGCGCGTATGCTAACCGTTTAGCACGAAAGAGCTCGAAAGCAAAAACAGGTTACATTTGTTCTTCATAAGGCTTTCAGACCCTTGCACTGTCGTCTGCGGAGTGGAAGTCTTGGAGTGGGGAGGCCTGGGAGGGAAAACAATGCAGTCACCACATTCACCATTGCAAACATCGTAATGATGTTACTCAGTAATTAGACATATTCAAATATAATCACATAGCTTAGAAAATAATATAAATTAGGAAATTTTTTTGGACCCAATGTAAATACGGGACATTTTGGCGTCCCGCAAGATTTTTTCGGAACACTGTTAATGGTAGTGAAAAAACGGGACAATCCCGTATTTACGGGACGGTTGGTCACCCTAGATTAGATGCACTCTAGAGGAATTGTCAGTATTTCAAATTTCAAATTTTATTTTGCAAAATATATTAATGTATGTCAAAAAGAACAGAGATAAATTGAGTGAATTTAAGCATGTATACACAGGTGGAAATTTAATACACAAATATTTGAAAGTTATAAGAACCAGTAAATCTGTAACTCAATCTCAAACGTATTATAAAGCGCTGAATAGTTACAACAAACTTCCAATTTAAATTAATGAAGAAATGAACAATAAAATATGTTACAATAATTTTAGGAATGATCAAAAAATGAATCAAAAGATTGATCTTGGCCAAGAATTTTAGGAATGATCCAAAAGAATGCATCAAAAGATTGCGATCTTGGCGAATAATTAGCTTTTAGATCAGGGGCCACAAAATTTTTGAACGGTCCCTAAATCAAGTCTTCGCATTTTATTTATTTATATATTTTTTTTACGTAATAAGCACATCATACTGAGTTAAGTGATAGTTTGGATTTGGCTACACTATATATAGTTCTCCAGATATAAGGCGTACAATAAAAATGATTGAATGAAATATAATGGATGTTTTGGATCCTGGAGACCAGAAGAGAATGAGACTCACACATAAGTATCTTCTTATATGAACCCTTTTTCTTATCTTTTCCTGTCACTTCTTCATTAAAAATAAAATAAAATAAAATAAAATAAAAGCGTTTTGAATCGCCAGGAAAATGTATAGTCTGAAATCCCGAAGAGCATCATCTCTGAAACGGATAACCTACAAATTATATTCTTATCAGTTTTGTTTATTCTATTAAGTATTTCTTTTTCGTTTTCGTTTCTCTTTCAGTGTCTTTCCTTTTCTTTACCTCCAACATTATTTATAGATGTTCAACCAAGTTATTAATATAATACTAATTAAGGTTACATGGTGTGCTGAACCGCCGGGTAGTTTCTTCTTGAGTTCCAAGGAATATTACTGCTGAAAAAGAAGGTCGTCATATTTGTATATAAGATTTTTTATATTGATTGTAATTTTCTATTTTGTAGTGTAATCACTTAATAATATTTTAAGATATATTTCATATCAATATGATTCCACTTCATTGCTGTATCTTATTTAAATATCAAATTTGATTAAATAGTATCATAGATTCGAGTTGCAATGTAGATAATTTGCAAACATTCCATATAGTTTTCTCCTTCTATAAATAACTAAAATGGATAAGATAAACGTACATATTGTAGGACAGGAGGGATTTCAATTATAAATTAAAAAAAAAAAGTCACAAGAAGGCAAAAAGATGACATTTTCATTCATCACACTGAAAGTTCGAAATGTCTTAACACACTTTAAATAGGGAATAAAAGGAACAATTCTGAGCATTTCGTTATATTGGGATTTGTTACAGCGATACTGCAGTAGGGTTATGAGGAAGAGAGAAAAAGTGAAAATTAAAATCTTTGAGTTTTACGTTCCACGGTTATGTCGGCTAGGCTAAAGGAGACGGTGATGAAATAATCCCTAGTAGCAGACAACTTGCAAACCGCTTGCTCTAAGCTTGAATTGCAAGTCGGCCAAGCTTGCATCCAGCTTGATTGGAAAACGAGCAAGCATGCCGCAAGCTGGATTCCAGTAACAAAGTTACACGGGGACAACCTTGCATTCAGAGTTTCATTCAAGCTTGACGCAAGCGTTTTACAAGTCAAGTCAGTAGCCAATGAACGCCACTGATGCGATGACGCTCTGTGAATGGGTCTAAAGAATCGCTTGCAAGTACAACAAAAGGCATACTGTCTGAAAGTATGCGTTTCAAGTGCAAGCGAGGAAAGCCAAAAGCCAAGCACGCGCCAACTGGCGAAACCTTTCTTGCTACTAGGGATGAATGAAATGGTAGAATGAAGGAAGTGTGAGGAAACGGGAGAATCCCGAGTAAACCTAGGCACACGGTGTTCGTCCACCGCAAAGTTCACTTGGCGCGAGCTGGGATCGAACCAGGGACCCCTAGCATCAGAGATGAACGCTCTACCTGAACCACCGCGACCCTTTATGAGGAAGAGAGATCGGGAACAAATAAAAAAGTGAAAATAAAGAGAAACCTTAAGGAAGATCAAAAAGAATAAAATCAGGATATGATAAAGTATTGTTACTCGACATGTGATATAGTTGTAGTAGTTTCACAACCATATCGCGCGTCGAGTAGCATCACTCAAAGATGTTTGTGAAACTCTTCGACCATACTTACCTTCTACGTAAAGTACCAGACATGATATTTTCTTTCTTATGGGGCAAGATATATCATATAAATGCATTGTTACTATATAGGTAGGTACAGTGCAGTTATATTGTGGTAGTCCGTTCCTTTATATTAAAGTTATTGCGGTTTTCAAGATACCAAAATAATTCATCAATATCTATATACGAGGGCTATCCAGAAAGTAGATTACGTTTTGGAATAAAAAATCAACAAAGTATAGGAAACAAATTTTATTATATACAGATGAAAGCCACACACAAATACTACTTTTCGACATAGTCACCATTCAAATTAAGGCATTTATCGTAGCGATGTACGAGCTTGGAAATTCCTTCGTCGAAAAATTCGGCCGCCTGCGACTTCAACCACTTCGTTACCTCTTCTTGCAGCTGTTCGTCGTCATCAAAACTCTGCATAGCCAGCCACTTCTTCATTGCTGGGAATAGGTGGAAGTCGCTCGGTGCCAGGTCGGGACTGTACGGCGGATGAGGAAACAACTCCCACTGAAAAGATTCAAGAACTTCACGCGTGACATTTGCCGTGTGGGGCCGGGCGTTGTCGTGAATCAACAAGATCTTAGAGCTCAACATTCCTCTGCGCTTGTTTTGAATTGCTCTTCTGAGGTTTTGCAGAGTTTGGCAATACCTTTGAGCGTTTATTGTAGTGCCTCTTTCCAGGAAGTCCACCAAAATCACACCTTTTCTGTCCCAAAAAACAGTCGCCATCATCTTCCTTGCCGACATTGTTTGCATGCATTTCTTGGGTTTTTGGGGAGAACCTGTGTGCCCCCACTGCATTGATTGCAATTTCGTTTCACAGTTCACGTGTTTCACCCATGTTTCGTCACCAGTAACGATGCGATCGAGTAAAGAGTCACGATCCTTATTGTAGGCGTCCAAAAAGTGCAACGCTGCAGCCATTCGCTGATTTTTGTGGTCCTCTGTCAAGATTTTTGGAATCCATCTTGCACAAAACTTGTGGTAACCAAGCTTTTCGCTGATGATTTCGTGCAACAAACTTCGCGAAATTTGTGGAAAACTCAAAGAAAGTTCCGTTATTGTGAACTTTCGATTTTCACGGACTTTAACATCGACTTTTTCGACAAGTTCGGCAGTCACTTTGCTGGGTCTCCCACTTCGATCTTCGTCGTGAACATTGGTTCGGCCATTTTTAAATCTTATGACCCACTGTCGCACTCCACCTTCAGTGATAATGTTGTTCCCATACACTTCACACAGCTGCCGATAGATTTCTATCGGTTTACAGTTTTTTGCTGTCAGAAACCTTATTACTGCACGCACCTCGCAGCTCGCGGGATTTTCAATTAACGCAGACATTTCAAACCGTCACAGTATCTTAACGGAGCACAGCACGAACCTCTCACTAGCACGGCTAGATGCCGACTGAGCTGCGCAACGCTCTGACCCCAAGATGGCAGCGCTAGCCCCGCCCCTAGCGGACACAGACGAAAACGTAATCTACTTTCTGGATAGCCCTCGTATTTGTTTACAAAAAGTTTCATCGGAATTCAAGCTCATTTTCAAAGACGATATCTGACGGATTAACTTCCCACATATATGTTTTCATTCATTACATTTTTTTTTAAAAAAATCTTGCTATTGTTTTAATTCTTACTTTAAAATGTTAATATCTTTGAATCAGTAGGAAAGTT
The DNA here is from genome assembly GCF_964235325.1 of Thermobia domestica. Lineage (NCBI taxonomy): Eukaryota > Metazoa > Arthropoda > Insecta > Zygentoma > Lepismatidae > Thermobia > Thermobia domestica. The sequence goes on along the minus strand of NC_137469.1, from coordinate 135,180,966 downwards.
TCTTCGTTTTTACCTAAGCCATGGAGTAAGTCATATTGTCAAATTTACATTAAAATTTTATAAAGTGTATTATTTACCATTTTGTAGGCTTGGTCAGGAGAGTCACATGTTCCAGCCAGAGATTTATGGAAAGAGAAATGTGAAATGGACCCAGCCGCATATAATGGAGTTCAGAATCAATTTGTTCGCTACACGTTACCTCTTCCTATGTTCCAGTAAGTTGATTTTATTTGTATCGAAGTTACACTAAACTATTGAAGGGATTCCGTTAGACCTCACACTTCTCACCTTATACTTTATTATAAATATAGTATACTTTATGTGATAAACATTTCATAAGATTCCCTAGATTCACTACATCTGAAAGATGTGTAGTATATTTTACACCTTCCTTTTCGTGTCCATATTTTCTTATAATGAGGAAAATTCTAGAAAAATCTCTGTCTTTTGTTCATCGATACATTAATATTAAAAAGTGTGTAGATTGTGTACGAAATATAAATGTATCACTTCGCCTTATAAAGGTTAAATATAAGTATTTACCGGCGTATAAGATGCAGTTTCTTCTTTTAAAATAAATCTGAAAGATATTACTTATCTTATATGCCAGCACTGAGAATTTGGCTATTCCATTTTCCATAAGCTATCCCAATTCGATGCTGTTTGATGCCTTTCTCACTTCCTAACAGTGTACAGTTGGCCACATAAATTCTTGAGGTACAAAATCCGTGAGATAGGCAACCCAACTAACGCCAGCTCCAAGATTAATTACGCCTGGTAGAGTAGCTAGAACAGCAGCATGAAGTTGCCCCAACCTGTTAAAAGAACAAATCGTAAAGTGTGTTTTTGTGCAGGAGTGAGGCGAAACGCTGCTGACGAAATGATAAAAGAGAGTCTTTGGATACGTGTACTCACAGCAAACAGCACAAAATAACCTACTACATATAACACATAATCTATCTGTATATTATTTGATACGCATGTATGTATAGTCATTTGAAGTAAGTTAACTTGTTTATAATCCCTCATTTGAGTTAATTATAAGATTATTTAAGTCCCCTGATTGTTATCTTCTCATCGGCGATTTTTCACAATTATTTCATGTTTTGTGCGAAGAAGTGCTATTTGAATATAGAACTCTCAAACGATTGAAAGAATAACTTTCTTCAAGGGATTTCTAATGAAGCTTTCCTGTGAAGAATATAAACGCATTATATTTAATAATTTGTCAGCTCTGGCAACAAAACCTGTGCTTCTTCCAATCGGTACCGTTTCAGTGGAGAGATCATCTTCAACAATGAATAGAATTTTAACTTCAGAATGGTGCCGTTTCACTCCAGAACACGTTAATAATTTGAAGGTGTCCTTGGAAGAACCTTGTTTACTGATGTTTGAAGTGAAAATAAAAGTGTTGATGCTGATTTTGAAAATTTTATAGGTTGTGCACAGGCCCATGCGCCCGTATCCAAGGGGGTCTAGGGGGAGGTCCCCCTAAATTTTTGCTGCCCCCTCCTAAAATTTTCACGGTAGGGTTGCAAATGACCTATAATATAGTTGGATCGGGCCATCCCTAACTTCTGCCTCTTCCCCCCTACATTTTTGGGCTCGCTACCGGCCTGGTTGTGCATACGGAAAATGGTTCAGAAGTCCTATACGAGTGACATCGGTTCAGTTGGACCATGAGTGAATCAAAATAAATGAACTTGCGTTTCAAAGAACATTAAAGAACTTGGAACAGTGATTTTCAATTTTTGTAAGACTGCGCCGCGGTTCACAAATATGCTTGTAAATATATTTCCAATACTTTTTTTTTTTCATTAGGATCACAAAGAGCATTTAACTTGCTTATTAAACAAACCCGCATAAGGCATGTATAAGTTATAAAGTGGTGTTACAATGTGTGAAAATGTGAAGAAGCGTAATAATGACGGTTCAGAGGAGAGTTTGTCAAAATATGCATACGGTAGTCATCAAGACTATTAATACATTCGTGAATATATGAGTCACATTGGTAAAAAATTACAAAATTACAAAATACAAAATTACATTGGCTATAAATTTAAACGAATTTAGTTACCTACAATGTTGCGATAAAGGTACACTCATGTCCAAAATTATTGTCGCATGTCTATAAATATGTTGATGTAGGAATATAATTTGATAACGATTTCTACAGGTATTTATTGTAATGTTAGTATGTGTATAATTTGCAAAGACATGCATGTGGAAAATTTCATGTCAAAAGAGCAGTAATAAGAACAATAAAACGAAAATAAAACTTTCTTGTCCATTTAGCAACATTTTGTTTTACTCATTCTAATTTTCGTATTTATAATTCTTTTCCTACGAAATTTACCACAAATATACATTTCCCGATTATACACATAGTATCGGTATTAAAAGTACCCTGCATACTCATTACCAAATTATATTCGTACAAGAAGACAGCTATAGATATGCGGCAATCATTTTGGACATGAGTGTACAATATCTGCAATTATCAATAAACGTTCTAGTATATCATGTTGTAGTTTTAGCACTTCAGATATCAGATCGAGTTCATCTAACCTAACCTAACCACTGACGGATCTCAGTCGCGAAAACGTTTCCATTTTAGGCAGAGCAAACAGAAAAAGAACGAGAAGAAAAATGATAAATTTAGAACATCCGACGTGTATTTGTCCATGCATACATTAATCGAGAAAACTACGACGGATTTTAGTTCAACATCACATCAGTCAAGTGAATTAATTCGTTAATACTATAACTTACCTTGATTGTAATGGGTATTCACACAAAATAAAAACAAATAAATAACAAGGATTTTAGGAATGATCCAAAAAATTGATCAAAAGATTGCGATCTGAGCCAAGAATTTTAGGAATGATAAAAAAAAGAAAAAAAAGAAAAGAAACGCATCAAAAGAGCGACCTTGGTCACTAATTAGCTTTTGGATCAGATGCCACAGAATTTTTAAACGGTCCCTAAATCGAGTTTAAGTATTTTTTACGTAATAAGCACATCATATTCAGTTAAGTGATACTTTTGGTTTCACTACACTATACGTAGTTCTCCAAATATGGGGCGTACAAGAAAATGTTTGATTTAATGAAATATATTGGATATTTTGGATCAAGGGCCACACAATTTTTGAACTGCCCCTATATCGAGTTTTTGTATTTTTTTACGGAGTAAGTACATCATACTGAGTTAAATGATAGTCTGGGTTTGGTTACACTATATGTAGTTCTCCAGATATAAGGCCTACATTTTTTTTTGGCTGAAATATATTGGATATTTTGATACAAAAAACGAAATGAAGGTCAATGCAACATTTTGTACTTTGTTGAAATTAGGATTGCAGTGGAAAGGTGTCATTTTTTGTGCTATTGCAGAATTTTAGGATAATACGAGAAAGGTCTATAAGTTTCCTAAAAGTCAAGCACAAACACCCCCTTAAATTTTCGAACACTCTCCTGATTTTGAAATCCTGGCGGAAATCCTGTATCCAGTCCAGTCAGGGGCGGATCCAGGACGGACTTATGGGGGGCAGTGGGTTGTAATGCTGCTATTTAGACCTACTTTTAAGAGCTCCAAACTCTGGGATTAGTTTTTTATTTATATATAAAATAAGAAAGTTTCCCCTTACTGGGGGGCGATCGCACCGATCGCCACCCCCCCGGATTCGCCCCTGAATCCAGTGGGTGTAGAGTGAAGTCTTTGCAGGTGTAAAGTGAAGTCAAATGTTCTGGAGAACTTCTAAAGCACAACTGTAAAATTAAACCTCTAATTGCTGTAAATAAAATTACAATATTGCGTTAATTATATAAGTGTCTGTAATTCGGGCTTACTTCGGGCTTATTTGATTATCACACGAGCTTGGGCCTAAATGCTAAAACATATTTCGGACTCGGGTCGGGCCTCACATTCTAAAAGAGATTTGCTTTTTGTTTATAATTCTGAATTTATCGTATATGTTTTTCTTTTTGCTAAATTTGTATTTATTTTAGAATAGTGTTTCTGACTCAGGTGAAAGAAAAGTACCTCCTCAATCATAAATGGAAGAGTGTCGTAATTCGCGCAATATTTAGGACCTGTTAAACAGAACAAATTGGAGTTCGGAATAAGGGACGCCAGGCAGCTCTTATGTTACCCTCCAAGCGGAAAAAAAAATTAATTAAAAGTGATCCAGGGATCCGCGTGAATGGATTTTGATTTTTTTTTTTTTTTAAGTATTCGATCACATTCTAAGCATTCGAACATTCCTGACGTTTTAGCTCCCTCTTTTTCTTGCCAGAAGTTTCGGGGAGAAGTCCCTGCTGGTCATTAACGACAATAATAATATTATGTTAGTATTAATTTATAGCGTTTTTCGAAAGTGTAACATTGTGATTTTTCTTACCACCCGTTTAAAATCCGCATTGAGCATACTCGTATTTCCCTCATCTTGCAACTAACTGCTCTTGAAATCATCTCCCTACAATAATTTTCCCTTGATTAACCGAGTTTAATTAATAAATAACCCAACCCAAAAAAAGAAAGAGATATTTCGAAAGGGTCTAGCATAGTAGGTTAGGTCTTAAGAAGGGACGTACTTACGGGGGTACATCGGATCCGGACCACCCTAAACTTTCTAACTCAACATATATTTGTATACTTTCTCAATAAAACTATACTTGTTTAACAGGGAAGTGATTGATCTAGCATGAAAATTTGATCCTACACTTCTTGCATGAACTTCTCGCCATGCTTTTTGCTTTTCAATTTTGTCCTTAAAAGAGTCTGTTGTCTTATCCCATATACAAGGTCTGCATTCCACAAGTTCGATAAGGGTTAAAATATCATACGGAAAAATTTTTGCCATCTCTAAAATTGTAAGCAAAACTAGAAAGGTAAGAACACAAGAATACACAACCTTTTCACCCACTCACTATAGCTAAACTGGAGAACTCTATCAGGTGGTCAATCCCGGTACACAAAGGTGAGAGGGAAAACTTGCATACATAGCTCTGGTCTTTGTTTCCATTTGCCATTCCACAAATTCTTTTAAAAAATGAGGGGTAGCGTTGGAAGTTAGAGAAAAGATGTGCGGCAAGTGAAGCGTGGAGTCACATTCCTGTTTTTGAGATCACAATCAAGAGAATGCCAAATGAGTCACTTGTCCTCGGGAGCTTTGAAAAAAACATTTGATTATCCTAGGTTCGTTTCAAAATAATAATAATTCTACTTGTCAATAAATATTCTATTCAATCATTGCTTATCGAGTGAGACCGGGAAAATTGTGTGCACACAATTCTGATGTAAATAAAAGAAAGTAATAATAATCAGGATTTTTCCATATGCTTATGTTCACAGAGTATCAAACTTTGAAAATTACGCTTGAATTAATTTCCGTAATGGACCACCGATAATGTCGGCGGTGAAATCGACTTCAATGTATTCAAATCGTAGCTTGCACACGCCACCGATATTATCGGCCGTTTCTCCGACACGCAGATGCTGTCGGCCAAGCCCCCGATACTGTCGGCGGTACCGCCGACACCGATTTTGTCGGGGGCAATGTTTTCTTATGATTCGATGCACACGCCACCGATAATGTCGGCCGGCCAGCGGGTTAAATGAAGAGAGTGACAAGGCGCTGTGTATTTTTGTTTTTTTCTTTTCTTTGAAATTTTGTTGTTTCCATTTTTTCTATTACAATTGTATAATATTATTATTATTATCTTGTCCTATAAACAACTTTGGAACAGCTTATTATTTTTTTACAGTCTCTGTTTTGGAGTAGCTAATTCCCTTTATTAAATGTGGGAAGTCTGAAGAGTACTGATTTCCCTCTAAATAGTTATCAAATAGAATATAGGAAATTTACATAACCAATTTCCGTTGATTATTTTCTACTCCCTTTTTTTTCTTTCTCTCTCTCTCTCTCTCTTGTATCTTTTTAAATCTACTAATGCATTTAAGTTTTATTATATTCTGGAAATTAATTCAAGCGTAATTTTCAAAGTTTGATACTCTGTGAACATAAGCATATGGAAAAATCCTGATTATTATTACTTTCTTTTATTTACATCAGAATTGTGTGCACACAATTTTCCCGGTCTCACTCGATAAGCAATGATTATACTCTTATTTATTGACAAGTAGAATTATTATTATTATTATTTTGAAACGAACCTAGGATAATCAAACGTTCTTTTGAAAGCTCCCGAGGACAAGTGACTCATTTGGCATTCTCTTGATTGTGATCTCAAAAACAGGGATGTGACTCCACACTTCACTTGTCGCACATCTTTTTTCTAACTTCCAACGCAACCCCCATTTTTTAAAAGCATTTGTGGAATGGCAAATTGAAACAAAGACCAGAACTATGTCTGCAAGTTTTCCCTCTCCCCTTTGTACCGGGATCGACCACCTGATAGAGTTCTCCAGTTTAGCTATAGTGAGTGGGTGAAAAGGTTGTGTATTCTTGTGTTCTTACCTTTCCAGTTTTGCTTACAATTTTAGAGATGGCAAAAATTTTTCCGTATGATATTTTAACCCTTATCGAACGTGTGGAATGCAGACCTTGCATATGGGATAAGACAACAGACTCTTTTAAGGACAAAATTGAAAAGCAAAAAGCATGGCGAGAAGTTTATGCAAGCCTTGCCGAGGATTTTGAATTCATAGACAAAAAGAAACGAGAAACGACAGGTATGTATGGACCAAGTAAAACAAAATAGCTAATTCAAATCGTATCATTTAATCTACTATAACATTAGTGTTAATTGCATGGAAAACAAAATAATGTACATACAGGTACATACGATATGTAACAGTGTTTCAACAGGAATTAACCTAATATAGTTTGCAATGTCTCACAGCAATAATTCTCATCGAAACGAAAATATTATGTTTACGAAATCTACGTATTTAAACGGCACTGTGAAATCTAAACAGGTTTAGGCATATTTTATATAAGTTTTTGTACCGCCCTTCACACCTCTTCAGAACAGTTTTTGTAGTCCTTGTTTTAAAAAATAATTTTCCCGATTATTAGAACTTTTAGTTTCATATATGGAGAAGATTTTTAGAAACACAGTGCAGAATATATTGTGTGTGTCGATTACTTCGCTCGGTCCCACTCGACAAGCAATGGTAGATAATAGAAAGGGGAAAGGGCGGAAGATTGCATAAATAATACATTGTAAAAAGCTAACTCAATGCAGGTGAAGAAATCAAAATAGCTGTGAGGCACTACTTGCTTGGGATGTGAAATGGATTATGTGTGGATTGTAAGCAGTACAAAACTATTAATTTCCAGATATAATAATAATAATATATTCCGGTTGTGCTCCTAGTTTATATCTGTATGTTGTAAAATTTAATATGCGTTCAAAAGTTGTATGTGAAAATACATTTCATTCAAATAGTTGTTTGAATAAAAAGCTAAAATTATTCGAATAATTATATTAAGATAATTATTCAAATATTCTAATATGTGAAAATTACTTGAGTTACGTTTATTCGAATAAATTTCACAGCTCTGGTAGTAACTGAGGTACTCAGAATGAAAGTGCTGGAAGTCCCAAAATTAGAAAAATCGTAAATTTAGTTTCAGAAAATTATCGAGTATGAAGACTTTTGAGAGAACTAGTCAGAAGTTCATAGGCCAATGGCTGCACTATACAAGACCATTTTTTAAACCTGTAATTAGTATAAGCCTAAATATCTAAAACAGCTATTATCAGAAATTCTACTTGTATTCTGGACGCCTCAACTAACATTAGACAACCCGTCCTCATTCTTCAGTAGCACAGATAGCCTACGTTACTTAAACGTTGACATTTAATTGTTATATGTGATGAACTATTACACGTTGACAAACATTAAAATGGTGAAACAAAAGACAACAAAAGGATTACAAGCTTCATCTGAGAAGCAGAGGCGGCTTCAGGATCTTCATTTTCGGTAGGCTCGCTCCCTCGCTTATGGATACATATACACATTTGATTGATTAATGATAATAGGAGAAATTACCTTTACACTAGTGATTGATGTTGTTTGTTAAATAATTATCTACAATCTAGTGTCAAATATATTTACTCTTTATTGTATCTATTAGAGTTTATATATTTTCCAAAATTTTTGGGTACGCCCGTGCCTACCTGGCCTATCCGCTAAAGCCGCCACTGCTAAGAAGTACAGAACTTCTAATGGGAATTACATATTTAATGTATAGACTGTGCAAAGCAGTACTCAATCACCCCATGTGCTTCTCATTCTAAACTTTATAATAGACTTTGTAAAAAAAAAAAAAAAAAAATGTAATCGTAATTTTATCCTACCGGGCAATCCTCTTCCCTTCCCTTACAATTTGGGTTTCATTCCAGAACAGCACATGTCATTAGGCCTACTTCTGGCATATCCTTGATGTTTATATAGGGAGTTTAAAAAACACAAAACGTTAAACGATGCCTTTTTAAAAATCAACCCATGTATTTTAAGTAAGATCACGGGACCATATTCAGAGTAGTTTTTAGCGTCATATTAAGAGTTTGACTAATGCGTGATGCTTACTTCCGTATATAGAAAAAGGCAAGCCACGCTGTTTCTGCGGGGTTGTCCAAACACATGAGAAGAAATCAATGTAAGAGAGAACAGGTCCCACTTCCCTTGATTTCTCCTAATGTGTTTGAACAACCCTAGAGGCGGTGCTTCTCATATAGTGTATAAAAAGCACCTTCTACATAACGCACAGTCAATAATGGATGAACCCAAAGCTTTCACGATCTACATTTCCTGTTTCTACGTCGTAAGTATAACAAGGCAAGAAGATATCTCTTGTTGATAGCTGGTCTCATCTTCTCTCTTTCACGTCCTGTCCAATACTAGTCTCAGCGCCGACATTATCGGCCACGTGTGCAAACTATCGCCGACACCGATATTGTTGGGGCTTCCACCGATATTGTCGGCGACGTGTGCAAAGTACGCCGACACCGACACCGATATTATCGGGGCTTCCACCGATATTATCGTTGCCGTGTGCAAACGTCCTAAAAGTCACCAGCTGTACGGAAGCTCTGCTCCCTCCCGTCTTCCATTTTAATGCGTGAGGTTTTGGGAAGAACCAACTTCCTCTTTACCTGTATTCCTTCATGGATTACAAAAAAATCAGTTGTTTACGATAAGTGCGATAATAGACTCATAGAAGGAAGCTCCAGTGTTTTGGCTGTGAGGTCTACATGTAATCAGGGTTATTAAAGCGATTTTGCACTTCGTAAAGCGATGTAGTACATCCTCAAGTTGTTAAATTTAGTATAAGCATCTCCTCCGGGAATCGAACACGTCCTGACAAACAGGTTGGCCAGTACTTAGTTAATTGTTATTCGGATTTAGATTGTAATTGTATGATGAAACAAGTCCCTTGATGCCTTTAGCTGTCTCCTGCTTAAAACCCTAAAATGAATTAGTGTTGCTTAATCATTTCGGATATTATGAGAAATCTTAACTGTTAAATTTGCACTACCCCTGAAGATGAGACCGCAATCATTTTTAAGTAAACGTGTTAAAAGTGTTAGTAAATTCGGGCATTAAGAAACCACAAGTCATTCCCAAGGATAAATGTCATTTTGGAAATTAGCTCTGCATTTCATTCATTTCTGCTAATAATGTAAGAATGTTGATAATGTTAATAATCATAATCATAATCATAATCATAATAATAATACCAATATTAATTGTGAGATTTTGACGAATTACGCCTATCGCCTACCTCTCGTGGTTAATTACTTTCATCCTAGAAAAGCTCTAAGGAACCTCCTAATACTCCTAATACTCTGACGACAAGAGTCGTATAATAACAAGGTAAATAATAAAATTAATGTTCATGTGTATTTGAATTTTACAATGCTGTGTCCATTTAAATATTTTAATTAAGTAGATAAATGCTAAATGTGTTATTTCTAAATATATTAAGTGAATTATTAACCGATAATTGTGAATCTGCCTCAGTTGTGTTCATACTTTAAAAAAGGTTACTATTAGTCCTATTTGAAGGCTGAACTTTACATTTGAATGTATTGAGAAATTACAATATGATATAGAATACTCTTATGTTTGGTGGTAAAACTAGCTCACTCATGGGATAAATTGCGATTATCGTTCTTATTCAAGATAAACGTTTTGAATTTCATTCTGTATATTAAACAAGTCTCGTGAATGTCGTATTATGATAAATTTTGTGATTCAGCCATCTATCAAGTTCAGTTATTATGTTTGAGGCGCTATTGTAATTGAAATCATATTTAAAATCCTTAATGAATGTTTATTGACTACGGTGTCCATGATGACCTTTAGACACCTTGACATTTGGACTACCATAAAATAGTCCATGCTGCTAATTGGTTATTGTTTGATAAATGTTTAATTAAAAACTCATATTGCACTAATCAGTAAAGCGTAATTACTCGCAAGTTAATTATAGGTATTGCTAACCTCATGTGTGATGCCAGGTTTAAGCCTTATCTTTGTTCCAAAATTTAATACTTCATTGAAACATAGTAGCAATGCGTAAGAAAAACTAGGTCACTGTTATAAATTCCTTAGTTAATCAGACCTTCCGATCATCAACACTGAAACCTGATACTTGTTTTGAACTTTGCTAGAGAGGTCAGAACACCCTCTAACCACAATAGTCAAGATCCATATGTTGTATTGTCAAGGAATTCTCTTCCTTTTTTAAAAAAAGAGAAAAAAGTCTTTTTCTGAAAGCAACTTCCTTCATTCTTTCATTTATTAAAAAAAAATAAAAAGAAGTAAAGTTGAGTTTTGCGAACTTAAATTCTTGCAAATATATATATTTGCGAATTTCTTAGTTTGAGTTCAAGAGATTAATTTTGTAAATAGTTTCGTAGTTAGAATGAATTATTATATTGATTTTATTAGCTATTATGGGTTAGAGAAAATCAATTTAAATAATTGGTAGTGTAATAATAACTTTGTTTATTAACGTAGTTTAATATTATTCTCATATTTAATTCTAGTTATAGGTGTATATATATATATATATATATATAAATATTTCTTTAACTTTTTAATTGTTTGGGTATGATATAGGTATTAGACCTTTAGATAGTTGTATATGTTCTTATATACACAAAAATACATATTTAAGCTATTTTGGGATTTCAACTAGTACTTCTGTACTACTGATATAACTACTTTTGTGTCATTTTAATTATGGTGTTACCTAATACTAGATAATTATTTCAATGGGTTTTTACTTTATGGGTTTAAGTACTTCAATTATTTAGCTATAATTGTGTATAAAATAATACTTGCTGGTATAAGCAACAAAAATGTTTAACTTTTATGAACTTTACTTAAAATTTATATTAGTAAGTGTTGCCAACTAGGACTAAGAAATTTTAATTGCATATATCTATGTATGAGAATTAAGCAGTGTTGCCAACACTAAAGTTTAGAAACAATGTTTGCCACTTAACAATTCTTTTTTCCACAAAAAAATAAGCCCAAGTAGACAAAAAATATCCCTCAGTTCCCTCGTCTATTTTTTATTTAACGCGGGAGGAACGCAGCTGCCGACATGTGGCGCTTTCGGGCCGATCTAATTTTTTGCTTTTCTTATTGTTATTAATTCATAATTAGTATTTAAAAACCGTTTAATTACTTTATTGTCATCTAATTATTGCAGGTTTTATTCAATGTTAAATTTCTTTCCTTATATTTTTTTTTCTTTCTGTGGAATAACTAAGCCAGACGAATATCTAAAGTTAGCTGTTGTCTCGTTAAGAGGAAATTCATATCTTTTTCTCCCCTCTTTGCATCTTGAGAAACAGATCTGAATTGGTAGCCTATAACCTTCGATTCGCTGTACGTGCAAGGGAATATCCAACCCTTGTGTCTTATCTGAGAGTCTGATGTTATTTTCTGAATACTTTCATTGTTCTTTGTTTAAGCCCAGATGTTTTCAAAAACATGCTAGACATATAACTAACATTTTGGCGCCGAAGTTGACAATTCCAAATTACTAAATATGTCTATTTTGACACTGTATAAAATAAGTGTCTAGTGAACACTTATATTTTTGGTATCACTGTGAAACTATTAACAAACCTATAAAAACCTGATAACGCCTGATTTTCTTTGTATTATCAAATTAACCTTTGACTTTTAATTTGGATATTATGTACTAGATAACGCTAAAGTCTTACTGTTTATAATAACACGCATGCGTGACTATTCTAGTTAAAACCCTAAATAGTCGTTTAGATAATCAGTATCCAATCTAAACGCAAAGACTAATTTCATTGCACATGAGTGTCCGCCCTTTTGGAAAGACACCACCCTGCTATACTCCCACGTACGTAACGTGTGAAAAAACTCCCTGAATACAAAATAGCTCTACAAGCTGTTCTCTGGGGAAAATCCATCGTCTTCGACGGGAAAATTACTGTGCCGTCTTCGAGGCACGAGCCTCGCGCTCGTCGTCGGGGGGCTCCGGCCCACTTCTTCTCGGGCAGGCTTCTGCCTTTCACCCGCTGGACTTTGCCTTTCTTCTCTGACTGTTAGTCACAGAGAGGTTAGTGTATTGCCAGAGTGTGTTTTTACACCGTGTTGCGGAGAACTCCGTCATCTCCGTTCACCTACCAAGAACCATCTCTGCTTTTATTTCGTGTGTACAAGACTGTAAGAATTTTGTTATTGTGCTAAACTTTGATTCTAGCGAGTTCGCTACTACTACACGCAGGCAGTCACCTTTCGATCTCTTCATTGAACTGCCCTTATTTCTCTTTTAACCTTGGTCATATGCTGACCCCTCAAATTTCACACATATGCCACTGGACTTAGGCGTCATCTAACGTTACCTCTTAACGCTGTATAACAACTTATTGCTTATCAACTCTTCTGTGCTGTACAAAAGCAACATTCAATAAAACTCATACTACTTCTAATTCGGCGTTCCAGTCATTTACAACGCCTATCTAAAGTTCTCAAAGTACTACCTCACCTACTCTAATATTTTATCAGAAAGTACCTCCAAAGAAGCCGTTCGTCGAAGTCTATTATTACGAACATCTCTCTTGTTATCTTGCTGTTACGTGAACCACTACGCCAGTCACGCCTATCAAGGAGTGTTGTTTGGGAAGTTTAGTACATCATCGCCTTTCTGTCTGCTCTGCGTCTCCAGTACCATCTCTGCATTCGTCCGTGGGAATTCCGATTGGAGAAAGGACTTCGCTCTCCGATAGCATCTTGTTGGTTTTTACCGCTCGAACCAATACAGACGCCTTCTAGGAATTCTCGGTCGCAGTGGACATCTTCTTGCCACGCTAAGCTCAACTCGACTTATACACGACTCGACGACATCTCCAGAGGCCACTTGGAACTCTTCAATCTCCGTAGGTCTTTAATTGAGAGGTGAGTGATTTAAATTGTTTTGGTGATCTTAATTGTGCATCTTGACTTCTAGCATCGACTTAGAATCGTGTCTACTTCTGTGCACCCAATATCCGATTTCAATGTTTGTGTTTTTAAAAGTGATTCTACAACTATGGTTGTTAGCGATAACTATCTCTTCCATTTTATTGTTTTATCGGTTAAATTGTTACCAGGCTAAATTATCTAAGTCTCTAATGAAACACTCTTTCTTTTGATTAATTAAGTATAGCCAAGACTGAACTTGTCTTGTGAAGTTTACCTATTTGAGGTCCATTAATCGTGTTAATAATCTTGTTTACATTGCATTAACTTTAACTTAATTCATTGTTGTATAAGTGCCTAATTATTCAGTTGTCGTCCCGCTACAAGTATTTATCTTTTGCACGAGTCCTAGTTCTCTATTATTTTGGTGTGCTAATTAATCTCGTAGTTGTGTGGGCTTCACGTTAACTAGTGACCCCCTTTGAAGCCGCCACTGCCCCAAAGTGCTGGCAATTACCTGCGGGACATTCGTGAATCCAGTCTCCCTTATAATCTCGTTAAACTCGTGCTTTGAACTTTGTAATTAGTTGACGTCATACGTAGGCACTCAAATTTCCTGTTCTCTCTCTCTATCAAATCACCTTGCCGTCAGCCTGATTGGTCGGGCCTTGTTTGAACAGGACGGACCTCCTCCTTACCTTAATAGTTACCCGTTGAGCCAAGACACTGCTCAGCTCCATTACATTTTAAATGTCAGGCAACTCTCTAAGTCAGTGATATTCTCGAGACCTTTCGTGGTCGTTTATTAACTATTCTTTTAGTTTGATCCCGGCAACCTTCGGTAGAGATAGCGTCGCTAATAATCTCTTTTTATGTTCGTGACCTGTGATGGAACTCCCTCACAAGTGGCCGCAAAAGTTTTGATCCCCTCCTGCCACCGGCCCCGACAACAGCACTAATTTAACACTATCTTTCTTATAGGTTTTATCTCGATCGGTTGAGTGGGTGGGGCTAGCGTGAACCTAGCCCCACCCAGAATTTTTTTTGACGTATGTGTAATGGCACAATTTGTTTTAACATTACAGGTCGTCAGCACTAATTGGGAACTAATTTTTGTCATGTTTTAAAATTATTGCCGATGTTGGTGGGGCCAGGTTCACGAACATCAGAGAGAAAGGCGGTGGTACAAGAATTTGAAAAACACTGAAATTTCCGTTACAGAAAAGTCATCATTTGAATACTCTCGAAACACCAAACGAGAATATATATCCTATAATAACGTCATCGAATGCCAGGCCGTTCAGCTTTGAAATCACAAGGAAGTCGACTATGATTGAAGGCGCGTTGTGTCAAAAGATAATTTGATTTCGTGACTAAGCTGATACTACTTTGAGCTAATGCTTTGTATTTGATATAAAGAAAATTGAAAGAACGTACTCAAAATAAGTTTTTTAAGCTTCTAACACTTAAGAAAGCAAAACTCTACCCGAAATTTGAAAGCTACATTAACCTTGCTGAAAATTTTAAATTTGAAACTTTAGAGCTCAGGAGAAGAAATATTGATTTATTATTTTTACACAAACTCTTTCATGGCAAAATAGACTGTCCTGGTCTTAACGAACAAATATGTATCCAAGTACCATCCACTAAATTGCTCACTGATTCGAAAAATACATTTATTTTATTTATTTATTTTTTATTTTTATTTATTTATTTTTGTACGACAGTGAAAACAAATGTCTTAAGAAGATCTCCTATATGAAGAGTTAGTGCAACCTACAACAAGTTAGTTAAAGAAAATTTCAACCTTGACGTACTGGCAGTGGACGTAAATAGTTTTAAATAGTCTATTAATTCTGTAAGCCGAATGTAATTATTACCAATAGTTCTATTAATCTATGTATTCTGTATAATGTATATACTTTTTAACTCTGTAATTCGGCCTTTGCCTGTTGTGTTATATGTCAATAAATTAAATTAAATGGAATATGGAATGGAAATTAACATCGAAAAATCGAAAGTTATGAAAACACACTGTGAAAACGCACCCTTACAGGTGACGATAGAACAAAGAGAACTTGACGGGGTTGATAATTTCAAGTATCTGGGAAGTTCTTTGACGAAAGACGCTTACTGCACCAAAGAGATCATGTGAAGAAATGTCAGCCAAAGAAGGATTCAAGAAGAGAATATTACTCTTAACTAGCATTAGAAGTTGATCAAGTTTGTAGTATTAGATTGCATGGTCCAGACACGTAGACATTACGGAAGTTAGAGAAGAAATATTTAGAGAGCTTCGAAAAGTAGTGTTAGAGAACGATGGAAAAGATAAAATGAACAAAGAGAGCAACAAACGAAGACGTTTTAGAACAGATAGGAGGAGAGAAGAGGCCACTTTTAACCAACATCCTTCGTAGGAACAACAATTGGATTGGATACATCTTGAGAAGAAATTGTCTTCTTCATATCGCATATAAGGAAAAATGGAAGGAAAGTGAGAATAGGAAGATCGATGATCGATGATTTGAAGAAGAGAAGAAAATATTCGGAGTTAAAAGAGGAAGCTGAAGATCGAGAAACGTGGAAGAAACATTTCCAAGCAACAACTTAAGAAACAAAAGAAATAAAATAATAGAAGAACCTCATTAGTACCTGCCAAAAGACAGAATACTTGATAATAATAATAATAATAATAATAATAATAATAATAATAATAATAATAATAATAATAATAATAATAATAAAGAATGATTTTTAGGAACAAGTTGGCATAAGGTAGATAATGACTAAAGATATACATTAGTTAGTAACAGTCATTAATTTTCTATTTCCTTGTTAACATGAACGTGCACTACTTTGCCTTTTCCGAGATCTGCAACTTAAAGAATATATTTTACACTATATGGTTTTGAGTTTTTTTTTTTTATTTGATTTGGTTTTTGTGTTTAGTTTTAGTTAAATTTAGGATTTCACGTTACGAGGATCCCTTGTTCCATTCAAATAGTTTCTTATGTAGTTAAGTTCCAACTGTTCTCTAGTTTGATTGTGGTGTTAACAACTTACGCTATATATCCTGATTACTCAACAGCAGACGAGTTGATCAACGGCAAACTGGAAGACCCTCAAGCTCTTTAGCACAACGAGATACGATGTATCCCGAAGTCAGGAGGTCATACTCGAATTGAAGTTCATTCTTCTGGATTACAGGTTAGGACTTGAAAAGTTTATTCTCATATATAATTACAGCAGAAAATCCAGGTAAGCAACATTTAAAAAGCTTGTCTTGTGTAATGCAAATTAAGGATGACGAAAATAATTCATCTACTGAAGCTGAGAGCATGTATGTTGTTAAAGCATAAGTGTGAAATATACGTAGTTTCAAATAGTATAGAGTATTATCTGTTTGTATGAATCATATTACGAAACGATTTTAAGAATTTGAATGAAATATTTATTACTTCCAATATCTTCCCCATTTGTAATAACTAAATTGTTTTCCTGTACAAATCAGGGAAGTAACTAAATATTATAATAACAATGAACAACCTCATTTTTATCTATTTTGTATTCAACTCGTCTCTAATCAATGTGATTGGCACTTTAGGTTTTTCTGAGTTTCCATAATTTGAGTTAACATTATGCCCCTATCTATCATCTAAGATTGACTGGTATCGCCTACTCTATTATCATTCCAGACATCACTACGCTCTTGACTTGATTAATCCGCAATTTTTTCTTCCTCCACTTATCCCACCATGTTGTCCACTGAAGCTTTCTATTTCCTTTCTACGGTTACTCGATCTCCATAATTAGATATAGATTCATTCATGTTGTTCTCCTTGCTCTTCTTTTTTTTTCACTCCGGTCGTATATTGTTCGTTCCTACGTGTATTTCGTTTATTGGTTCTCCCACTGTTCTTTCATCAACGATATCTTCTCCCATCCGTCCGTTTCTTGATGCGTCGAGATGACAAATACTGTTATCATGGTAAACTAAGATTTCTCGTCAGAGTTAAACAATCCAGTTTCATGTTGTTGAACATGAAACCCAGAAGAGCCATAAGTATCTGCTAACACGTAAGGGACCATATGGTTGTCGCGCAAATCAGATGCAGACATACGCCATCTGATTGAGCATGAAAAGATATGGAGAACACAGAAATTTAAGGTGCTAAAGGCCATCGGGAGCGGAGTGAGGGAAGAGGAAACATTGAATGTCGGCAAAATTGAAGAAAGTCAGGAATGACGGGAAAAGTTAATTTCATGCAAACAGGGCAACAAAGTCAACCAAAAGAAAGAAACTAAACATAACAAGGGCATCAAGGACGAAGGAAGATCATAATCAGGGTTGCCATCCGAACCACAGTGTTGCCAGCGTTGCATAACATTGATATGAAAAATATAGCACAGTATAGCAATTCATGCATTAGGAAAAATATTAGTAACACAAAAGACAATTGAAAAGACTCTGTACACGTGCGTAAAAAGGTTTGACGCAGTCGTGAGTGAATATTACACCCGCGTGAATACAAATGGAGGAAAATAGAGAACAGTACGCACCATTTGTAGTTTAATTGCAGTTTACGTGAAGATCACGAATGAATGCGTGGTCAACACACAAACATTTCTCGCAGTAAGCACAGCGGATGAAAGCAAGCTGGTCACACGAGTCTCTGCAGCATTCTTCTGTGAGTCATTTTTCAAAGCAATATGCGGAAGGTGTTTCAAACTGTCCAGGATGTTCATTGGAGTAGCCACATTTGAAAAACGCAAAGCGTATCATCTTTTTTAATCGCCTAGAGGAAAACTGGCAATGAACAAATGACTGAAGGCGGAGAAAGTTCTCACGTTGCCACACATTAATACTGGGGAACACTAATGTATCTGTGATGAACGATCATCATCATCATCATGGAACGATGCTCCCAAACACTTTCGTTTCTGTGTTATCATGTGTGCCCCCTTCACTTTCATATCTATATTTGTTCTCCCTCATGTACATTATTCACTCACGACTATCGTTAAACCTTTTTACGCACGTGTACAGAGTGTTTTCAATTCTCTTTTGTGTTACTAATATTTTTCCTAGTGCATGAATTGCTATACTGTGCTATATTTTCCATATCAATGTTATGCAACGCTGGCAACACTGTGGTCCGGATGGCAACCCTGATTATGATCTTTCTTCGTCCTTAATGCCCTTGTTATGTTTAGTTTCTTTCTTTTGGTTGACTTTGTTTCCCTGTTTGCAAGAAATTAACTTTTCCCATCATTCCTGACTTTCTTCAATTTTGCCGACATTCAATGTTTCCTCTTCCCTCACTCCGCTCCCTATGGCCCTTAGCACCTTAAATTTCTGTGTTCTCCATATCTTTTCATGCTTAATCAGATGGCGTATGTCTGCATCTGATTTGCGCGACAACCATATGGTCCCTTACTTGTAAGAGGTTTTATCCGAAAAATCGGAAACGTTTCTTCCGAAATGCTGGAAAGCGCATAAAATCTATTAAATGTTTATTGCAACAAGCTTTGCACTTCTTTGTATACAACTACATGGTCTGTGATCACTGCCTCTTACAAGGCACGTTCTATTTGATAGGATTGTTTAGCCGATCTTCTAGTTTGAGTAATAAGCATACCATTCACAAACTCTTTGACACATTCGTATTTTATTCATCTGCTTCCACAGGCTACACTCGTGACTCTCATAAGCTTCTAAGTATGTGACTAAACATAAACCATTTTGTTTCCTAATTACTGCTTCCAACAAGAAACCTCGAGATCTTTTAGATTATAAAAGTAATACTTTGTCCCTGCAGCATTATGGACTCGCAAGTTGTCATCTGGAAATTCTGAACTTGTACACAAACTATTTCTCAGTTTTTATTAAACATTGGATACAACTCGTTTTCTCACTTTAGTGTGATTATAATATTGCTAGGACATTACTGGAAATAAGCTTTGTTGCACCAACTCAACACATTGAGGATTCGTTGACAATTTTTGTCCCGAGCGATTGTGAAGTTGCCAGTAGACTCGTCCCCAATTCTAAAACAAGGGCAGTGAAACAGCGAGTTGATACAGTTTTAAGGGATAGCCGATAACTTTACGGACGTTCCTGAACTACCTAAGCATATTTTCCTTGCCAGAACAAAAGAACATATCTAACCATAGAGCAGTTAGAGGAGAGAAGGAAGATGTGGGATCCCACCCGAGTGAATATCCACTCCGAAATTTCAGTTTAAGATAAGGAGAGATTCTATGAGATCATGTAGATGTTTCCAGATGTCTTCTGTTAGATGAACACATACATTGGTCTCGTCAGAGGACTCGAGCACAATATCAAACTATCAAGTGATACACTGGTCAACAAAGCAAGCTATTCTATTGCATATTACCTGCAATGTGTCAAAAACTTATTTGGACTCTCTCTCTAGGCACATCTACGTGGAATCATCTCATTATATTGGTCAAAGTGGTCAGGAGACCATTGATTCCTATCTGATTTACGTGGATTTAACATTCAATCTCTGCCCCTAAATGTTTCCGTGGTACCTATGGATTATATATTGGCACATATGGCAGAAAAGCTACTGTATTCATCCTCAGATTTTAGACAGGATTTTGTTTAACTGCTTTTAAATGAAACCTAAGGAGTACACAGCATCCTCTGCTCCGGCTGCGAATTATATTTTATAATACTCTTGCAATGGGACACATTTCATCAGCAACTGCATTCAATTGACTTGTTAAATTGACGATAACCGAGGTCCTTTTGTCTAGTACCAGTACTACGTCGATGACCTTTATACTATGTCATTTATTGTCGAAAAGGTAATAAATCTGTGCGATATGTTGTAGGAGAAGTTTCGAAGAAAAGATCAGAAGTTATTTTCCTGAAAAATGAAGTTGACTTATAATCGTTAATAGTCTTGGGGCACAAACTTGGAAGTTTAGAAATGTCTGGTTCCAACTAGGCACTCGATACAATTAGGAACTACACATGGCAGTGTACGAAGAAGCTACTCAAGAGTTTTCTCTCCGTATGTTCGTTTCTTCGCCGATATGTCAAGGATTTCGCCGAAATAGCTGAACATCTGCAGAGATTGATGAAGAAAGATGAATTTTCCTAGGGAAAGAAGAGACAACAAACGCTTGAAGCTCTAAAGTCAGCCATACTTAACGTACCGGCACTCATGATATACAACCCCAAGGTAACGTACATCTCTCTTCGGACGCTCACAAAAAAATCATTAGTTGCTTTGACAGCACAATTTGTTCCAAAGGATTCCAATTCCGACCTTTTCCAATCACGTTCTGTTCTAGAGCAGATGGGTCAGGAAATAAGGATCTATCTGCCTATTATCTGAAATTATTAACGCTTCTTTATGCACTAAGATCGTTTCGATACTTTGCATTGGGTCGCATTTCTATCTGCATATTGACGAAAAAGCAATTATAATTTTTAAAGAGTAAAAGCCTCACCGTAAGCTTGCTCGATGGCAATCTGAACTGGAGACTGATATTGCTATTTCACACTTACCAGCAGCATAGGGCATGTAAGAATATGCTTTGAGATGCTTCTTGAACGACCGACGTGACATTTCACATAATTATGCTAATCCAGTTGGCATCAAGACATTCTTCATAGAAGATGAGAAAACCATTAACTTGGAAAAAGCACAGTGGAAGAACGAAACTCCTCAAAATCATTGAATGTGTAGAGGATAGTCTAGAGCACAATCAGACTTACAATCGCAAAGCTTCGAGTTTCACATTCCGCAACTACATCCACTGCAAGATGAACACGACACACATACATAAATATTTTAGATATTCTTATTAGTAATTTGACATCGTTATACGTCAACAATTATGATGTTCATTGTTAAAACCTCCAGTTATAACAGGTTTCATGCTCTACAGATCTCATTCTTTGTTTTACGATTATAAATATATGCGCAATTATAGTATTATTGATGTCTAGTTGAAATGGCTACACGATCAATAGACATTTAAAGAGAAACAAAGCGTTCTGAGATGTATCATGACTTTCGAACGTTCTCTCTTGTGTTATTTCATGTTTCATTGTGTTATTTTGACTTTTCTTTTCGGTTAGGTAATTATCCTTCTCCTGTTAAGCAGTGTTCATAGGTTTCCTGAAGAAAATTTCCCTCTGAATCAAAATTTTCCCTTTTTTAAATAAAATTTTCCCTAGTTTGTTGAGTACCTAATTCCTATGGCACAAGTAATGTGATAATGTTAATGTAGCAATACTAACCAGTTTTGTTTTTTATTTACTTTTTTGCTTCAGTTTTTATTAGGTACGTGGTGGCTGGTTGATAGAGCGCTTATGTCTGGTGCGTGAGGCGCTGCCAAGTAAGTTTGGGTGGCCAACATCATGTCTGTGGGTACTCCAGTTTCCTCCTTCAATCTAATTCCATCAATTCTTCCATAATTATTACCTTAATCATCCGTATCCCTTAGCCTAACAGGCATAATCGTGTGACGTTAAATTCAGAGATTTAATTTTCATTTCATTTCTATTTATTTTTACTTTTCCCTCACTTTTTCACAAAAAATTCACCCAATGAATAATGATTGCAAATTATGCTACTTAGAACACACAAACTGTTGCTGTTGTATTGGTTTATTTCTGAAGAACTGGTCAATCAGTCACCGCAAGAATTTCTCTGAATTTTCACGTTTTGAATTTTCACGTTTGCTTACATGCACTAGACGGAACCCGCCAACTGATGGGCAGTTTTCATTTCTACTATAGACGTAACCAAGAAAGTTCTGTCGCATTTTGTGCAGCTCTGTGTTCAATTTGCCCTCACACCGTGACTTGCATACGAATGAAGACAAGGCGAAGGTCAGTTGTTCGTGTGAGTATATCCAACATACTTCCTTGAAGTGGTAGTTCAATTACACCGTGAATTTACATAAGGACAGAGTGAACATGAGACCTCCATAGAGCGTCATAAGGACGTGTATGCTGTACGAGTTCAAACTAGGGTCAAACGCCGCTGCAGCAGGACGGAAGATATGCCAGGCCTTTTGTGAGGGTATCTACTTGACATTTGATGAGAAGTGGAACCTGTACGAAGTTCCACGGCGCCGTCATTATTGGTTAGCATCCCATGAACCGGTTCCAAAACAGCCGAAACCAGCACTGCATCAGAAGATCCTCTTGAGTGTTTGGTGGACTGCTCGCGGCATCGCGCATCGGGAACTGCTACCAGCTGATCACAGCATCAATGCAACTGTATAATGCCAGCAGTTAAGCCGTGTTCAAGAAAAGCTCAAATCTCTGGAGCCAGCACTTCTGAATCGCAAAGGAGTCCTCCTGTCACAGGACAACGCTAAGCCCCACGTGGCTACGATGTGGCCAGGATGACCCGGGACATCATTCTACGCCTTGGATGGGAAACACTATTGCATCCGCCATACTTTCCGGACATTACACCGTCCGATTATCACCTATTCCATTTCTTGGACAATCACCTTAGACGACGCGAGTTGAAATCCCTAGTAGAGGTGCAATATGCACTTGATACCTTGTTTGCTTCATGGCCCACTAAGTTTTACCGCGATTGTTTCCGTGGCCTTCCAGAACGTTGGCAGAAGGTCGTCGATGCTGATGGGGTCTATTTTTGATCTTCCAGGTATGTTTTAGGTGGCATATCGATGTTCGAAGGTGGTGGGTGAAAAAGCGACAGCACTTTCTTGGTCACCTTTATAATTCAACAAAGATTAAACACAAAGAATGAAATTTTTAAGTAACAATTTTATTCAAGCAACAAGATGGTGGTGAATATGTAATAATACATTAGTTTATCACATAGCCACAAATTATCATAACACATTTGTAATTTCCAAACCATAAAACTCTCATCTAAAGCTTCGATTCTACTAAAAGAATCCTAGCCCTAACTGTCTCTAAATTTATCTAAATTCTTTCAATGTTCTAATTCTTTTAATTAATTAATTAATTTTCTAATTGGGAAAGAAAATTATTTTCACAAATAGAGCTTCCGAAAATATTCAGGAACAAGAACATCTCTTCAAACAATATCTAACAAATTCATTACTATCTCAAATAGAGTATACAAAGATTCACACTAAACTAGTTTGTCAAAGTAAATTTTAGCAGTAGAGGCATCTCATAAAAAAAAGTGCCTCATACCATAATACCATAAATACCACATCAAATACCATAAATACATCTTATTTTTAGTAAAATCTGTAAATAATCAACTAACTTTATAGTCAACCTAGTATATTCAAGATCTGACTGACACCTCGAACAAATTAACGTCATTAACATTTATCTCAATTTTTTAACAATATTTTCCAGTAAATAGTGCCCTTTTAAAGTAAGTTACTCCAAAATCTCTGATTTGTTAACCCCGGTAGCGTAAGTAAGGGGAAGGGCAAACGGGGCTTGAGTCTTGGGCGCCGGATTGGAGGGTGCAAGACTGGACAAATATTAATTTTAACTTTAAAGCATGGAAAGGAGTTTTAGTAAACTAAAAATCATTAAAAAATACCTCAGAATCATATAAAACAATAATGACTCACCAACCTTAGGATCATTTCCATAGAGCATAAGTTAGCTTCAAAGCTATCTTTTGAAGATAAAAAAAAGAAAAAGAAAAAAATACATCCAAAAGAACCCGTAAAGTTGAATTTTAGTTCCACCTTTTTGTATTTTCGTTTAACTTACATCAATTTAAGAGATTTGCAAAATGTCCGAATATAATACTCGCGACAATAGTTTGACTGTTTGTTATAATTCTAAAGCAATAGATTATTGATTCATTCTATACGTATGCATATCCCAATATAATTCAAAAAAAAAAAAATGTGATTTTCAGTTATTATGATAAGACTATCAGGATATGTCAAGCATGCTACTCTCAGATTATTTGTCAATCAAATACTAATTAGTTTGGTATTTTATCTTGTACTAAAACTTAAATTATGTACTGCATTTTGAAATCAAGCTTTACCACTTGAAGAAAAAAATGGAATATTAGAATTATTGAGTAATGCCAATATCAGGTGTAGTTGGGGAGCGTTTTGGTTTGGTTAGTCGGAAGGGTGAGTTCTTGCCTCGGGCGACAACTAGTCTAGTAGCGTTGCTGTTAACGCCAAACATCTGGTGAGAAATAAAAAACTATTCGACCTCAAATGAGAGCTGATATATGCTAATAAGGTAATAATCTTTATAAATAACAAACAAATTTCAAAGGAAATACGCATCTAATAGGGAAGGAAATAAGAAAATTGGATCATTGATCACATTGTCTGTTTACTTCCTTAGTACCGGTATATGTTGAATGATCCTGATAAAATTACGAATAAAAGTTTCGAAGCACCTAGAGCATGTGGGGGTTCCTTTAATAAACATTACTTACTACATAGCCCCATAAGTAAAATCGGTTTTTTTTTTAAGTTCACAGAATATAGCGGCTAAAAGTGATTAGAAATAATTTGACATCAAAAAACCTTTTGCAGTAATTTCGTGGATTCACTCGCTCTGTATGTTCTTGTGTTATATTATTGAATTCAAGATTATTATTGATTCCGTTCTTGGTTGAACTGGTTAATGATTTTGCAATAATTTTACATTTTTGTTAAGAACATTGGCCCAAATATACTTCTTTTCAAGAATGCAATCTTAAAGCACAGTCTTCTGACAATGTAGAAAAATTCCATGTGTGATATGAAGTTTGTTGGTAGATCATTACCAATTTTATAACCGATTAGAAACGGGTGTATTTGGAAATCTAATTTAAAATTGATCTTTCACTTTTTGTGAGTACTCAGTATATTCAAGAAAAGCTGATCAACGATAAATAATAGCTTTCGAGCTTTCAAATAAACGTTCCAGGTAGAAAAACACGTCCAGAAAACTATAACTTCTTTTATTGTGCAAAAGCAAGGGCTAATATCCTAAATAAGTCGCCAACATGGAGGATTAGTGCAACCTACAACAGACTCTTAAAAATGACAAATAATATAGATATTTACGCTGATTGCCTCACAAGGTTTAAAAGGGAAATTGTAAATATATTATTTCATAAAAGATGAACACTGTAATTGGGTATAATACCTGTTGTGTTCTGTTTCAATAAATAAATAAATAATCACTATTTTAAAATTAGTACCATTCTGATTGCATAAAGAAAACAGTCTCAATCTAATCCGATGAACATACTTGGGACAACAAAGAACGAGGCACCATCTTGTTTTACAAGGTCACTAGCTTGACTATCTGGCGGAAACAAACTGCACACGGCACAGAATTATCGATTTTTTTAGAGGCATGATGGCTTAATGGTAGGGCGCTTATCGCTGGTGAGTGGGCTCCCTGGTTCGATCCCGGATAAGTAAGTTTGTGGTGGACAATATCATGTCCGTGAGTTTTCTCAGGGTTTTCCCATTTCCTCCCGTATTCTCACTACACCGATTCTTAATTATCATTCATTCATTTGCTTTAATCATTTGTCTCCCTTAACCTAAGATTGAGAACCGTTGGACGCTAAACTGAAAGATTTCATTTCGTTTTCACTAACTTGTGCAGGAAACATTTGTTGCAGCGTACGGAACAGAATCGCTCAATATGTTTATATAAGTGTATAGTTATTTTCCGAAAACACTATACTAGTTGCCAGTGGCGTATTTAGGAGGGTGGCTTCCGGGCTTAACCCTCCCCCCGAAATCTTACTTAGTATAGTAAAGGAAATGAAATATCTTGCTGAATTTTCACATTTCCAGGCAAAGCCCCTCCCCCCGAAAGTTAGCAAAGCCCTCCTGAAACAAAATCGTAAATACGCCACTACTAGTTGCAAACATTTCCTGTTACCGCTCATCCTTCTTCAGTATTATATTAATGTACGGGAGGTTGACAAATTGTATATTTCATCAAAATGATTTAGTGTGTATATACACCCTCCATTCCAAAAGAAACCGAACTTTTGAAAACAAATAGTACCACTAGTGCCATCTGTTGTAATATTTTACCGGTAGATGGCGTAGTCCCTCATTGACAACTGGTATAAATGTCATGACATTTGGATGCACGGCAACAAAGTTATTGCGTTTCAACTGTCAGTGTGTTGTGTACATCGGTCGGAAAATGAGTTTCAAACAACGAGCTGCAATTGAGTTTTGTGTTAAACTGGGTAAAACTTTTAGTGAAACGCACCAAATGCTACAAAATCCATATGGTGATGAGTGTCTATCCCGTACGCAAGTTTACGAGTGGTTCAGGTGATTCAAATCGGGTAGAGAGACGCTGGATGATGACGAAAGATCAGGCCGTCCCAGAACCGGATTATCGGAAGAAAACATCGAAAAAGTGAGTGAATTCATCAAACATAACAAAAAATCGTCGGTGAAAGTTATTGAAATGGAATTAGGCATTCCTCAAACAACCGCATACCGCATTTTGACCGAAGTTTTGGGCCTTAAGAAGGTTAATTCGCGGTTTGTACCACACAAACTCACCGAAGACCAAAAAGTTGATCGAATTGTGCATTGCAAAGACATCGTTAAAAGTGCTCGGCAGGATCGAAACTTCTTGAAATCGATTGTAACTGGTGACGAGACGTGGCGTTTTGAATATGAGCCCGAAACAAAGCGGCAAAGTGCTGAATGGAGAGCGCCGGATGAAGGAACACCCAAAAAAAATCGCTTGGTGAAGTCAAAAGTTAAGGTGATGCTGATTTGTTTTTACGATTCAAAAGGAATTATCCACAAAGAATTTGTTCCGCCCGGCCAGACAGTCACTGGAGAGTTTTACTTGGGCGTCATGAGGCGTTTGCTGGCAAGAATACGTCGTATTCGGCCCGAATATCGCGAAATCAGCAGTTGGACTCTTTTGGACGATAATGCACCATCACATCGTTCACGACTTGTAACTGAATTTTTGGTCAAAAGTCACATTATTCGGTTGCATCATCCGCCCTATTCACCAGATCTCGCTCCGTGCGATTTCTATCTGTTCCCGAAACTGCATTTGGCGATGAAAGGAAAGTGGCACGCATCGATTGATGCCATTGAGAAGGCGACGACCGCCGTCCTAAAGACCATTCCAATAAAGGACATGGAGAAGTCGTTTGGGAACTTGTTGGAGCGTGCAAATATGTGTATCGATGCAGAAGAGGAATACATTGATTCATAAAAATGATTTGTTCCAAAATGTACATTGCTTTTTTGTTTTTTTAAAACGTTCGGTTTCTTTTGGAATGGAGGGTGTATACAAATGAAATGTATCTATACAACAGAAAATGAAGTCTTAAAACAACTCTATTTGTTTACCACTGTTACTGTTGTTCAGTATCAAGACTAATGCTTCCTATTGTCTAATAACTGACAGTGAGAATTTGTATAAATCGATAATTTTTGCTATGAATAGGATTAGGAAGTAGATTTCTGGTCTTTTCAGCATCTGTTACCATGTTAGCTCGTCCATATAAGCAATGACGTCCCTCGGTGATCACACTGTCCGGGCAATTGAGAAGAAATGAATGGGGAACGGAGGAAGCAGCTTGGGTTCATTGTGTGAAGTATCATCCCAGTATTTGACTGGTATGAACGAGTAAAACTTCGCAGATGGATAGCATGAAAAACCTTCTATACTTTTTCGATTGAGAGTTCCACCTTGCATCGAACCCGGGACCACTCGCACCAAAGGCAAGACCATTAGCGATTACGCAGAACCACTTATTGTTGCTCTGACTAAAGCTTTACGCGGTATATTTGACATTTATACCAAGTAACAAACAATGTGTTATACTTTCTATAATCCTCCATTAAACAGTGTAGTGCGTTTATGAATTTTCACAAATATACTTGATTGGACGTCCTGCCATCTGTTGTTCCTATGTGCATTATGTTTCTAGTGTATTTACTAGAAACATAGATATATAATTCTGGGTTTCGATATTCTATATAATCTGCCACAGGATTAGCTTATGCCATAAATGTGGTTGAAATCATGGCTTTTGTTTATTTTGGTAATGTTATTCGTTGACATATTTTTTGTGTATTTGGTTGTTTTATAACTTCTGAAAATAATTTTAATATTGTATTTGATTTTAGATATTCCAATGGAAACTGGGTCAATGGTGAACAACAAATGATTGGTTCCTCTCTGTTTTCTGTATATAAAAGTATCTTGTTTTTTATCAATTAATTATGGTTTTATTTTCTTTTTATACACATACTATTTCATCTTTGATGTTATATTTGTTATGATTGTTGTTGGAGAACACTTTTGTGATTTGTAATATTTTTTATAATATTCTTATAGAAACATTGGTAAATTAACGTTTGTAAGGCTTGTCTGCAAGATTATCACATAATAAATATTACAGGATAAATTGTACCTTTTGTTTCTAGTTACCTAAATACGAGGGAGATCCGGAAAGTAAAGTTACAAAGGTATTTGTACAAAAATGCGTATTTGCAAAATGTCTACTATAAGATATTTAGTGATACAAGGTTTTTCGACGTAATTGCCGCTATTTATCGAATACATGGTACTAACTTCTGCATTCCACAGTCAAAATACTAGCTCCTGTTGTTAAAACCACATTCCATATTCGTTATCGTGGAAATGTTGTCCAGCAAGAATTTTCCTTAAACGAGACGAAATACTTTGTAAATATCCGCTGGGCATTAGGCATGTATCCACGGCAGGACCCGGGTCCCCCGAAAATTTTCGCGGTTTGCTTGTAAATGAACTACAGGGTGTGGCACGTAAAACCGGCCCGTAAAGTGAACACATAAAATGAAATGTAATGTATTGAATATGATTAACTACAACACATAAATGAAATGTAATGTATTGTATATGACTACTCACCTTCACAGCAGGTGCTGAAAGTGTCCTCCGCCCACTTCAACACACATGTGAGCACGATTGAGGAGATTCATATATACCCTTGTCAGTTCTTGTGTTGTAATGCTATTGGTGACATCCTGGATCCTGATATTGAGTTCTTCAATTGTGTGTGGATTTGTTTCGTATACTCTTCCCTTTAACAGTCCTTATAAGTAAAAGTCACACGTGGACAAGTCTGCTGACCGAGGAGGCCACAAGCCTTTGCTGATTGTCCTCTCTGGTGTAAACATCTCATGCACAAGGGACAATGATGTAGCTGATATGTGGCATGTTGCACCATCCTGCTGAAAGTAACATAACTGACGCTCCTCTTCGGTCAAGTGTGTATAAAACTCCTCCAGGATTCCCATATACACGCCACTGTTCACTGTCGTCTCAAAGAATATGGGCCCAATAACGCGTGTGGCGGAAATGGCACACCAAATACCAATCTTCTCATCATGCAAGGGTACCTGGTGGATTGCGTGTGGATTTTCTGTCGACTAATACCGGTTGTTTTGGGAATTTACGTACCCAGACAGGTGGAACCACGCCTCGTCACTCATGATGAGCATTAGTGGATCCAAGAAACCACTGGCAAAATTGCTCAACAGCCATGAACAGAAATGCACCCTCTTCTGCAGGTCAGGCCTCTTCAGTTCTTGCACAACACTTATCCGGTACGGTTTTAACTTCAGTCCCCTTAAAACACGTCTGCAACTTCTCTCACTCGCATGAACCTGTTGACTCAATCTCCTGGTTGACTTTCGAGGACTTCTTGTCATTATCTCCTCCACCTGCATCTTTAATTCAGGTGTGCAGACAGATGGTCGTCTGTTCCTGGGAGCATTTTGAACCGATCCTGTACGCCGCCATTTTTCAATCAATTCCTGAATGGTGCTTTTTGCTGGCACAGAACGTCCTGGAAATTTCTCCCGAAACAAATTCTTTGTTTTCACAAAAGATCCAGTGAGAATGAACCCTTCAACAATGGCAACACGCTCGGGTATCGAATACGGCATTATCACACACTGACACTCACCCGGCTTAACACAACGAGGCCTTTTTCTCAACTGGTTTCGACAAGTTTCACTGGCTGCGGCTGCACGTGACTGCTGCAGGTCACGTAAGTCGACCCGACCTCGACACGCTATCTCTTGGTAGGAAGGTAGATTATTTAAGTGTTGCCAAAAACACAATATACCAGAGTATTACGACGGGCCGGTTTTACGTGCCGCACCCTGTACAATAAGGTTGGATTGGCCCCCTCAAGTTCAACCGGCCTCCCTACATTTTTTGCGCTGGCTATGAGCCTGCTGGGTACTTATCTGGTGCATGTATTATATGACAGAGTGCAGTTTACGTTTGGAGGAATTCTGAATAGACGCAATTATTGAAAAGATATATTGCTCGAAGGGGACTCTATGTAGAAATAAAGAACAATGGCCAGAGTGAAGCGGAAGCCAGACAATGGAAACCAATGTTGCCAACTTACGCATGCAAATATTACTTGTTCGCCTACAGGTGTTTAGATCTTACTTTACGCACACGCCTTTTATAATAAAACTCACCCTAATAGGTGAGGTAATACATCTGCAAACGAACAGACGAATGGAAATTACAAAGTTATTCTACCCATACAAGGAATAAACAGAATGTTGCTACTGTGTCCATGCAGTTTGTGTGGAGTTGTTATGTATGGACTGATGAATAAAGTATAACACTGTAGATAGAGGAAACAAAATGGCGCTGGTTATTTTTACTTCTTGTATAAGATCATGGTTAGTAAATTGAAGGGAAATTTTCCTAATGTAAGAAAATTTAAGAAATTCAGAAAAGAAAAATTTTTAGAGCGGAACGCTGAAATTCAGGGAAAATCTTCTTTTGAGCTCCGAACCGAACTTTATATTTCAGTTTTCCTTCTACCTTATATCGCCAACAATTGATAAATAATAACTTTCTTCAGTTCCTTTCGAAGTTTTTTAAAACTTTCTTCCCGTGCCGTGGAAGATCAGCGCCCGGGGTGAGAGTATACGACGGCACCCTCATACATATATTCCAAGTAATTCTTCCTCTCTTTCCTTTTTTCTCTCAATTTTTCGCCCCTTACTTCAGCGCCTAGGGTCGTCGCCCCGCTCGCTTTTCCCCCGACACAGTACTGCCCACACCTTTTCCCTTGTCTCCGTTTCAAATGTGTTCATCTTAAGAGAAGATAAAATAAGTTTCTTCCTAACCTAGTGGACTGCGTTTGTGGAACATGGTTAATATGCTTCCGCCATTAAATAGAAGCTTCTGTGCCTTCGATTATTTAATTGCTTAATTTGTCAACAGTGAGGCTATATAGGACATGACCTGTAATTTTCAGTAGGATATAAATCACTGCAATAACGATTCTCTTACCAAGAATCGTATCCGGAAGTTTGTGCAACAAAGTACACGCTCTATCACTAGACCAGCGATCCATGGAATGGCGTTCTAAAGTATGGGTTGATTTTGTTTTGTTGACATACTCTTTATACAATGACGAAATGCATCGTTTTTGTAAGGAGGTAAAGACTATTGTCATATGTGCAGACAAGCAGTGGCGGCGTAAGGCAAATTGGGGCCCGGGACTAGTGAAGTAGATCGGGGCCCCTTCTCGAACAATAATGATTTGTGCATTGCTATTTTTGACATTCATTTGCATACTTATTCTTTCTATTTACACCTATCTCCCCTTTTCCCGTTGGTGTATGTGTGTTTAAACCATCTTATTTTGCGATATGTTAAATAAATGGGGGTGACATTCAGCATATATATATATACAGTATATATTCATTTTTAAACAAGGGACAAGACAGAAAAAGGATTGGGGATACAAGTGTAACGGAAACTACACTCATGAGAGAAATGATATAATCTTAAGAACAATCAAAACATAACAACAAAGAATCCAGAATTTATGCGACACCTAAGTTATACTATTCTAGGTTAAAAGTATACTGTAATTAGATAGAATAGTTTAAGTAATGCTCCTAATAACACACTTAGAGACAAATTTACGTACAAAATGTAACAATGAGCTGATATTGAAAAATATGCAAATAATAATATAACCGATGCGATTTCTAAATGCCATGCGATTACGTTCTCAGTTTTCTATAGAATTTTCTTGTTCGGTTTTCTCCTTTGGTGTTTGTCCTGTCCAATTTCTCATATGATTAAGTTTATTCATAGTCTCTCACCTATCTGAGTTTACCCTACATGGGTTTTATTTGATTAGATTTTTCTCATACAATTAGCCCCATTCACTTTAACATTCGTTTTCTCTCCAGTGATAACACATAATACTTAAACACTTTTTTTTTTTTTTTTTTTTTTTACCGAACTAGTAAATAATGGCTAGAATATATTTCTCTCCTGCGTGTCTTCTTTATTTATCTTTTACTAGGTTTCTCCCCAGTGATAATACACGATCTATTTAGTGCCACTGCTTTTGCCAAAATATCAATAAATAGTTAAGCATTAGAATCTTTCTTTCCTGTTTGTTCTTTTTACTATTGTTTCCAGATTTTACACTTGTTTTATGATTCCATTATTTTGTATTTAATAATTCAGTCATATTTATATTGTGCCACTTATGACTTTCCATTACCACTTACTTGACGGCTTTTTATTTTTCTTTTGGTACTTTTGTATTTTTATTGTCTTAAGTTGAAACATGAAACTACTTTCGGCAATAGTTCCACTACCTTATTAGCCTGTGTTCCGCCAGCATTCAGAATGCTACCTTCCTTGCTTTAGTAGCTGCTAAAGTATCAACTACATTATCAAAATCCAAAGTAGATGCTATTTCATTATCGATAGAAAGAATGTCCGGATTCGTGTCTTTCTTGCCTCGTAGTGGAGCGTAAGTATGGTCTTATCAGCTTCATTTTGCTGAAAGACCTTTCAAATGATGCGACAGATACGGGTAGTGTTATCAAAATCTGAAGAGACGGTGCCAAACTTTGGTAAGCTTCAAACCCCATTGAAAATACATATTTCAGTATACCTTGTGGGGAAAAGTCAAGTTGTTCTTTAGGTTTCTAAGCACACCTTAGTGAACGGATTATATATAAACAATTCTATGCCATCCAGGTCATTCGGTTAGAACAAAGCCAAATCAGAGCAACAAACATGCTTTTAACCTTTCCTCGCTCTCATCATTTAGCTGCTGCACAAAGTTGGCAAAGTAAGAAAATAGTTCTATTATATTTCTATCTAAATATAGAAGGAAGCAATATAACATAATTCATGTTTTTTCATTTGAACATTTGAACACTTTTTTTCTTATTGAACATCTTATTCACTCTAAATTTGTGAGCTGAAGTGTAAATTTGTACGCCAAGAAACAAGAGCGAAAAAGGAGAAACCAGCTAAGCAAAAGAGTTTCGCTCGCTGAAAATTCGACTTATAAAGGACAAAAGAAAAAAGACAGAAGGAAAACAAGCGAATCAGCAACTATAGCGTCTGCACCAAAGAGCTTTTAATTAGGAACATAATGCTAGTACCCTAATATAAAGGTAAGCAAGAAAGTTCTGTCACTTTTTCACCAACCACACTGAACATCGAAGACGTACCTGGAAAATCAAAAATAGTCTCCATCAGCATCGATGATCTTTTGCCAACGTTCTGGAAGCCATGGATTATATCGCGGTAGAACTTGGTGGGCCGTGAAGCGAAGAAGGTATCAAGTGTATTTTGCACCTCTACTAGGGATTTTAACTGCGTTCTCTAAGGTGATTGTCCAAGGAATGATACAATTAATAATCGGACGATCCAATGTCCGGGGAGTGTGGCGGATGCAATAGTGTTTTCCATCCAAGGCGTAGAATGGTGTACAGGGTCATCCTAGCCACGTGGAGCTTAGCGTTGTCCTGTAACAAGGAGAAAACCTTTACGATTCACAAGTGCTTTCTGCAGAGTTTTGAATTTTTCTTAAACACTGCTCAACTGCTGACAGTACACAGTTGCATTGATGCTTTGATCAGCTGGTAGCATTTCCCGATTTACGATGCCGCGAGCAGTCCACCAGACACACAGAAGGATCACTGGTCCACTGGCCCACTGGAGTGCCGGTTTCGGGTATTTTGGAACCGGTTCATGTCATGCTAATCAATGACGACGGCGCCGTGGAGCTTCGTACAGGACCCACTTCTCATCACATGTCAACATCCTGTCCAGAAATGGCTCCTTCCTCAGACGAGACAGCAAAGAAACAGGGTTCTGCTCGCGTTGCCTTCTGGCTCAGAGTCAATCATGTGGCATCTATAGACCCAACTTGTAGTGCTTCCCAAGTTGATGGAGGTGCTGCCGAATGGTTTCTCTACTCACACTGAATTGTAGTCCCAGTTCCTCACATGTCTGGCCACTGTTCGCCTCAATTGCTGCCTGAAGATCTTCATTTTGTACATGTGTTGGTCTTCCGGCACGTGGTGCGTCTTCGACTGTTTCGTCACCGTCCTTAAACTTGCTAAACCATTGTTGTTCTGTCCACGTAGTCACGACACCCTCACCAAAGGCCTGGCATGTCTTCCGCCTCAATGCAGCGGCGTTTGACTTCTGTTTGAACTCGTACAGCATATACGCCCTTACGACGCTCTGTTGAGGTCCCAAGTTCACTCTGTCCTTACGCAAGTTCACGGTGTAACTGAACTGCCACAACCAGGTGATGTGTTGGATATACCCCACACAATCAACTGATCTTCGCCTTATCTTCATTCGCATTCAACTCACGTTATGAGGGCTATTTGAACACAGATGTCCACAAAAAGCGACATAACTTTCTTGGTTATCTTTACAAAGCTTTATGTACATTCATCGTTTCCTTGTGCCCTTCCCTTGAAGTGATAAATAAATAAATAGTGATATTTCAGCAAACCAGCTAGCAGAATGTAGACAACACAATATACTTCGACTTTACTTTTATTATATTTTAATCTACACTCAGATTTTTCCTTTAAATTTAAATATCTCTGAAGTAATTGAACAGAGTGAAATTTTTATTTTATTCATATTTTAATCCACATACATTTTTTCCTTTGAATTTCTTTGGGGCCCCAACAGAGTGAAACTGATTTTACTTATTTTTCACCTACATTCAGTTTTTTTCTTTAATTTTTCTGGGCGCCCCCAAGACAGTGAAAAGTTTATATTATTATTTTTCCACCAATGTTCAGCTTTTCCTTTAAATTTCTTCGGGAGCCCACAAGATAATAAAACTTATTTTATTTATTTTTAATCTACATTCAGTTTTTCTTTAAATTTCTTTGCAGGTCTCCAAGAGAGAGAGAGGCCCTAACCTATATGTTGTTTAGCTTATATGGAAATCCGGCACTGATTAGTTTTATTAGACAGGTGTTTTTGTTGTTTCATCTGTTATTTGGTGTAATATTGATTGACAATTAATCAATATTTACTTTTACTTTTAGGGAAGCTGTAAATTATAAACCGTGACGGCCCTTGTACCTCACGCTAACAAGTTTCTTTAGTAATTATTTTTTATCTACCGTCTGGGGGCCCCCACAGAGTGGGGTCCGGGGCGGAGGCACCGCTCGCCCCACCCTTACGCCGCAACTGCAGACAAGAATTTTAGGAATGATAGAAAAAAAGGATCAAAAGTTTGCGACTTTGGCCAAGAATTTTGGAAATAATCCAAAAGAATGCATCAAAGGATTGTGCTCTTGGCCAATAATTAGTTTTTGAATCAGGAGCCACACAACTTTTGAACGGCACAAGAATCGATTTTTCGTATTTTCTATGTAATAAGCACATCATACTGAGTTCACTGTTAGTTCGGGTTTTTCTACACTGTATGTAGTTCTCCAGATATAAAGCGTACAAGAAAATTTTTGATTGAAATATATTGGATCTTTTGATTTTAAAAAAATCACAAACTTGGGAAATTTTAACTAGAAAAAGGGAAAATTTTACAGATGTTGGGAAATGTGTATCTAAAAATCTGCGAGCATTGCCCAGAATGGAAGTGTGTCATTAATTATTGACTGCGATATATATTTCGTGGGTGAATCTAATGAATTGCTAGTCTCTTTTCCAATTACACTGTTCCACACACAAAAAAATCCTATTTCTAGAGAAAATAGTCGATTCTTATAGATATTTGAGAACTGAATTGAAACATATTTTAGGTTTTGCTGTATCAGAAACAGTTTAAGAACAATTAGATACTCAATTTATTTGAACATATATAATTCTAGATATATTGTTCATAAACTGACTCAAATTCAAGAAGGGGCCGCGGTGGCTCAGTGGTAGAGCGTTCACCTCTGGTGCTTGGGGTCCCGGGTTCGATCCCAGCCCCAGCCAAGTGAACTTTGTGGTGGACAAACACCGTGTGCGTGGGTTTTCTCGGGGTTCTCCCGTTTCCTCCCACTTTCTTCATTCCACCATTTATTTCATCACTCATCATCACCGTCTCCTTTAGCCTAACCGGCATAAGTGTGGGACGTAAAACTTACAGATTTCATTTTTCAAATTCAAGAAAAGTTCCATAATATTTATAGAGTAACAAAAGCTAATATTTTTCACTGTTCACATATGCATTTAGTTTTAAGTAGTTATTATAAAGGAATATTTACAAAAAAAAATTAAAAAATGAACAGAACATAGGTGTCCTTGTCCCGAACTATAGCCCAGCAGTGATTTGCTAACATTGTAGCATTAATTTTCCCAGCTATAGATATATAAAAGATCAAATGCAGAGATCACTCGATAACATGAACTTCGGTGTTCCGAACTTGGGATAGCTTGAGGAGCATTTGTACGCTAATCAAGCTTGAATAGTTACACAAAATATAATTGACAAATTTACAATTTTGAATGCGGTATAGTTGAAGTTGTTCTTCTAATATGTACTTCTTCGAGAAATGTTGCAATCTAAGTTTTCTCGTATGCTTTTACGGCTTACTCCCTCCAATTTCACACGCTGTAAGGAATTCGAAAGCTAGAATTTGGCTTTCTTGATTTTAAAATGCTAAATTTGATTTATGATTGAAACCATCACGCTTATACGGAGTATCTTATTCCGCAATTTATGCACAGTAGAGTAATCTGCATCCATGGACCATTTTTGACCTTGAAAGTACTTATACTCTATGTACATACTGTCGTTGAAGTAATGAATATTGTAAGAACTCTAAGTACTCTCGTTGAAGTAATAAATGTTTTAATTGAACTTGAATTATTACCGGTACTTTAGGTACAGTTACTGACGTAATTACACATGCTGTACCGGACTGTAGTTTCATTACTTCAGTGTTGCTCGTTGCGTACGTAACATTGAACGTAATTAGTTTTCGTACTAACAATTTACTTACTGTGTCTTTTTTTTTGTATGTATGTAACCTTGAATATATATATATACTCTCATTACTCGTATGTAATTTACCATTCCGCGTATGTAATTTCATTATCGGACTGTAATTGAAGTTCATAAGTACCCGTAATGTACCCTTTATTTGAATCAAAGTTGTGATATTACGTTAGGTATGATAGTATTTTTGATAATAATGTATGTGTAAAGCTTTAATTGTTTGGTAGAAATTATCGTATTTTGTGCGATCTTTTAGAATTATTTTGTGCGATGTTGACCTCTTGCATAAATATATTTTTTTAAATGAAGAATCATTTCGATTTATATATAGACTTATTATGAGTTTTGAAAAATCATATAAATGATTGAGTATTGTGAGGTTGAAATAAATAAAACAAATTTTACAAGCTGCATTTTTTTTATTGAAATTATATTGTTAGAAAGTAAAAAACATGAATTGCATATGTAGTTATTTAAACAATGAGTCTCACCTAGAACAATATACATTTACTAAATATATATAAGTAATTAATATTGTACAATATGTGTTTGTCATTTACCATTATGAGTACAATTTAAGGTACATACATTTGGTAATCAAGATATTTATATACATATAATATTGTTGTACAGTTGACTAATAATTAATATGATACGTACACATTTTAATACATGAAAATGTCCATGTAATTTTATATCATATACAAAATACTATTAAGTTCAACCAACAAGTATGATTATTACAAACATTTTCATTTTTTTCACATGTGTAAAATTAAATTTTCATTGGTTGTAGGTCAAGATTTACATACATCCGTGCATTGTGACTCACTAAGGAAGACTTTAACTTCGGTATCCATAGGGTAGTGTTCTATAGTCTGTTTTACTGTGAGGATTTAATCGGCGTCTCTTGTTGTTTACTACTCTATGGATTTTAGTTTCAGGTCTTGTAACTATAGTAAATCCGGGCTTACGAGTAATCTTACGTGGATTCAACAATGTTTTACTTTCAATTTTTTCCTGTACTAAATCATAATAATGCTTAAAGGTAATTACTTGACATGCCCTAGAATCTAAAGTAATTCCTCTAATTTTATACACGTAATCGAATTCTCCAGTTTGAATATTTTTCATTCTGTATGCATAATTCTTTGCTCCACACCCTATAAAGACATCTATTTCCCATCCTTCTGGAACCTCGTTTGTTAATTCTCCTAAGTAAGATCCTATCGCAAGCTTGGATTTCTTATATCGTGGTTGAAAAAATAGAATACTATCTGTGTCACAGTATAGTACGTTGTCAGGTCCAACAGTAGTCAGAAGGTCGTGAAGTTTAAGCCTTGCCCATGATGTTATGAATGCTGCAAGCACAACATTGGAAAATTTGCTCGGTTTGTTTTCATTTTCTCTGTCTTTATATGTTACAATTAAATGTTTCTCTCCTATAGGTATTACAGACTGCACCTCATATTGTGGTGCATATAGATACGTCATAAATTTTTCGGGAGTATCGACGATTACAGATTGTGAAAGATCTGTTCTTTGCCCCCACTTCCCGTACAGCGAATTCAAAAATATTTTCGAAATATATCTTAATCCGGGATTGTACTCTATGTTCTCATAATTTAGTTGTATTCCTTCATGTGTAAAATATTCTTCAGTGTACTTTTCTTGTTTTTCTTTTGTAGTGCATTCTGCAGGAAAGCCTGAAGCTTCCTGCTTCATTTGAAGAAATGTGTTCACATAATTACGAAACAAACTATTTGAATGGCAAACTTCAGATCCCATAAGCTCAAATTCCCAAATTTCTTTTATTCTTAGAATTTTATATCCGCATTTCATTGCTCTATGTAATTCAGGGGTACAAAAAGTACTTGTAATGGCGCGATCACTTTCACAATGTGTACATTCGTCAATATTATTTTCCTGCATGCATGATCGACATAGACCAAATAATAATTTTCCATTCCATGTGTAAGGTAAGATAGGAAAATA
Organism: Thermobia domestica; assembly: GCF_964235325.1. Lineage (NCBI taxonomy): Eukaryota > Metazoa > Arthropoda > Insecta > Zygentoma > Lepismatidae > Thermobia > Thermobia domestica. The sequence goes on along the minus strand of NC_137469.1, from coordinate 135,141,292 downwards.
TAAATCCGAAGGTGGAAGAACAGTACATTTAACTAAACCATGGATGTTTTCAACGTCTGGGAAAAATGGGCCTTTGTGAATTGTTGGCTTACCTATTGGGAGAGGTTTACGAGCCATTACCCAGGGGTAAAGACTAGTGACATCTAGGTAAGAGATAGTTTCGTTATCATTACATTCATGCAGTGCCTTATAACATTCTACACGACCACCATGGAAACTTTCTTTAGGGACAAGATGATCAACAAGATCATCACATTGATCTTTAATAAAATCTTGTATTGTTTTGTCTGATTTTACTTTGGCGTCCCATTCACATTCCCATATTTCAATAACATTAAATTTTCGTTTTTTCAAGTACTCGATTTTTGTGATCGTTGATTCATATCGATCTTTCATGGTTGTACGATGATTTGAAGATGAATCAAGACTTGTATGACGAAGATTAGCATAACAAATTTTACACCGATGCCAAAAACATCCATGAAATTCAAATACTGTGTTTGTTTCACTCTTGTACCCATCGACTTTGTATTTACCACAACGTTTTTCCAATCCGTTTGCGGAATATTCGATTTTGTACATCTGGTACGTTCCACATATCGTAACCACTGCAATGCTTTTAGGCTTTGTCGATCACGATGATCAAATCCAAGTGGTGGAATAATTGGAATAGTATTTTCCGGTAGATGCAATGAACGATAAGTTAACATTGAAGTACTTGCAATAGTGCTTGCTGAGATAAAGCACTGGAGTCCACTAGTTCTCTCTTCAATTAAATCAGAGAACTTAATCACTGCCTCCGCTAAGATTTTAACATCATTGCGGCAGTAATCAAACATTTCCTTTTGGAAATTGTACTGCATGTTGTTTTCTATACATTCTTTGTGCCAACTTATTAATTCTTTGCGTTCTTCGGGACTTCGTGAATCTGGGTCAAAGTAATGTAACTCAGGAATTTTTCCTACATAATTTTGATTTTCCTCTGTATTAAATAGGTATGGAAAATATCCCTTCTTTAAATTTTGATTTAAGCCTAATGTCTTTGGAAGTGCAGATAATTTGATACCCATATACAGGAAAGTATCTCTAAAATAATTTTATTTGCTAATATTATCTCAATGATTTTGTGTCCTTGTGCTATTATTGAGGGTGAAAGTTTTTGACTTTCAATCAATGTTTTAGCTGCGAAAATCATATCATACTTACTGCCGTTATGAGATAATACTATGATTGATTTAAAGGCGGGCCTATCTTTAAGCACGTGACGTATGAAGTCTTCCATGCTCTTAAAAGAAAACTCCCGGTTTCTATCTTTATTTCCGCATTTTACGCATGAATCATCTAAGGATTTGCTCTTGCAATCTGAACAAAGATGTATTACATGTACTAAAGTAACAATGTGTTCTTGTTCATCACGCTCATTCTTATTGAGTAACATCGTCTCTACATCAAATATAATATACAAAAATGTATTTACATGAGTCGGTGTTACTTTTTGAACGAAACATACGTGATCACGCTCGACGTGTTTATAACATGTTTTACAAAATCGTTTATCACATTGGTGTGCAGATTTTCGTCGCAGAATATCATATAAAACACAACATTCAATACAAACTTTGACATTGTCACAAACACTCTTCCCATTGCCAATAACACTTTTATGATTTGTATAGCATTCTTCAGTAGGAAACAATCTGTACATTCGCGTTTCATATTATCCGTGGAAGATACTTCGTGGTATTTCTCAAAGTAAGTGCACTTGAATACACATTTGTGATCTTGTACATGATAATAACTTTCTAAACAGTGATAGCAGTATCCTTGTTTCCCCAAAAGTGATCTGATATTCGTAATCAACTGATAATGTTGATCATCATATAAAATATAAATTTGCTTTGCAGCGTGGACTCCAGGATATAAGACATTAAATTCACGTGTCATAGCATTTTTCTCATAGACTATAACTTGGTATTCTGGTAACAGATAATTTTGAATCTTTTTACGTCATCCAAAGTACACCCATTCTTATTCACAATATCTATATCTACAGTGGAACATAATTTTACTGCTTGTTTCAACAATCGTTTTGGATTTGTCTTAAGACGATATAATTGTTTATGATTATGATCGGCTTTAGCTTTCCCAAGAATAATGCTTTTGGGAAGACAGTACACATCTTTTTTCATAGGAATCACGCTTTGTTCTAGGAAAGTAATTAAATCAGTGTATTTCTTAGTACCAAGGGTTCGTCCTCTTCCTTTACGAGGGTCAACGATATGTACTTTAAAACTAACCTCATCTGCGAAAAGAAACTCTTCATTACTGTTTAACGTGTTCTCTACTATAGAGAAAAGAACATCAGGGTTCAATTCCGCTTTTGGACGCCATGACATGTATATGGGTTTGTTCAAATTACAAGCACAACTTTCAATAGTTATGCCTACATACGTGTCATTATCAACGTCACTAAGCGTGTTATCAATAACGAAATCAAATAGATTTCGAATGTGAGTTTCCGGATCTTTGATAAGTTTAGCATCAGGCCTAATAGTTACTTCCTTACCTTGTAAACCAAAGTAGGAGTAATGCTTAGATGTACTTTTGACAACATGAAAATCAGATTGTTTACCACCAGTACCATACAATGAAGATGTTGATGGAATCGTACCAAAAAATACCGTGTCTGAACTTGAACTAGGTGAATTCACAGTGTCCCTCATATATTCAACAAAGTCAGATAGAGTTAAATCAGAAATTTTATCATCCGATATCAATTGCATTACTTTTTCACGCGCCTGTTTTCTTATTTCTCCATGTTTAAAAAATCCAGCTTCATGGAGATCAATGATATCTTTTGCCGTCTTACAACTGTTGAGGACAACATCTTGAGTTTCATAGTAGTGAATATATAACGCACGCCGCAATTTATAATATTTAAGATTGTCAACTCTAACACCAGTGGCATGGCATCGCGTCACAATTTCCCATGAGAAAAAGACCTCTTCAGCGTCAAAGTAGTCTCGCTCCTCTATGAAATCCAATATGGTATTGATTGTACGAATGGCGTCCATCTGTAAGAATAAATTAATCACTTACTTAAGAACAATATTTCAAAACAAATGGTAAGCAAATATATATGCTATATTAATCAAAATATTTCTCAAAATCGTAATGGTAATAAGAATTGAACAGTAATTAGAACGATAATAGTAATCAAAATATTAACTACGTAATGGAACAAGTTGTAATTTTAATCAAATAAAAAATAAAATTTGATGCAAAATAGAAATGTATGTCTAAAATATCAAACAATAATTTACATTAATACTTGATAGCCCTTTCTTGATTCGTAATGACAGGGAATCTAATAAGAAAAAGACAAATAATTTGTTGTTGTCGCTACATAATAATAGCGTTTAATCAGAACATTAACATAGACACTAATTTAAGTCAATTTTCTTAATTACTGTATCTGCTTTATCTTGTTATATTAGATTTTTGATTTACGTGTAGAATTTAAGCTAAACACTCTATCAGCTGAATTTAAGCGTAACAAGACTGTACATTGACAAAGTATCAGTGAAAGTTCTACGATAGAAAATGAGTTATTTACCGAGGATGACTGAAGTATCGGAAAATGCTCCTGAAGTTGCCGATAAATGGTAACTTTGACGTTCGGTAAATTACAAAATATCACAAAGAATATAGAGTAGATACTACTTTGAAGCGCAGACGTATACTGAAATTTCAACAGAGACATGTCCATTTTATACACTCACGAGATTCCGAAAATAACCGAACATTCCCGAAGTCAAAACCCGAACATACCCGAAGTGAAGACCCGAACATTCCCGAAGTCAAAACCAGAACATACTTGAAGTGAAGGCTCAAATATTCTCCAGCTGAAAGCCCGAAATTTCCCGAAGTGAAAACACTAACATTAACGAAGCGAAGATACAAAATTTCAAAAAGGAAAGTTATTATCGAAGGTAATGTTTTAAATACAAAATTTATAAGTCAAAGTAGTTGAAGTTTACCGAAGATAACAAAAGTATCGGGAAACGGACCCGTAGTTTCCGATAAATTATAACGTATTCGTTCCCGTAAAATATGTTATATGCACAATAAATATGCAATCTAGAAAAGCACCAGATGACACATTCCTAATTAGTATTTATCATTCTTTAATTTAATTATAATAATAGCATTTTCAATTTAATTAATAACAGTTCAAATTGATTAATACATTTTATTTGTAGTTTCATGTGGTTCTAAACACAAAATTTTTATTTATACTACTCTATATTCTGTTTTTCTGTAAAAGTGTTTCCAATTTTATAGAAAATGTTTTACTTTATCATAAACGAAAGACTATCACGATAAAAAAATAAACGTACATTTAAAATTGTAAATTTTACACTTTTACAAATATAAATTGAAAGATTACTGAACTTCACAATAAAACAAACAGTTTAATACTAACAAAATATAAGTTATGGCTAACTGTAGTGACAAAAGTTGACTACACAAACGATAGTAGAAAATTTTTTGTCATCGTTGTAACAATAAAAGTTGCTGAAAAAAATTTTCACATTACACTTAGAGAAATTAACGCATATTGTAATACAAAAAATAAAGCCCAAAATGTTAATAGAAAACTTTAAGACATTAAAAATGTTCAAACAAAAAGTGACTACTAAAAATCTTATAAAGTTTAAACAGAAAACTTAAAAACGTGAAAACAAAAGATGTAAAAACAAAAAAGTAAGTTAAAAATATATCAAGAGTTCAAACGAAAGGTTAGTTACAAAATGTTATAGTTTAAACAGAAAATTTAAGAAGAGAAAAACAAAAAAGTTAAAAGAAGAATGTTAAAAGTTAACACAGGAAAGTTGAAATTAAAAATGTTCAAACAAAAAAGTGAGTACTAAAATGTTAAGTTAAACAGAAAAGTTAAAAAGTGAAATCAAAAAAAATGTAATAAGAAAAATAAGTGAAAAAGTAACAAAAAGTAAAACAGAAAATTAAAACAACAATGAAAAGTGAAAACAAAGTGTAAAAACAATTGTAAAAAATGTTAAAAAGTACAATCAGAAGTTAGGAAATTTAAAAAAATGGTAAAATAGAAAAGTAAAAACAAAATAAAGGAGAAAATGTTAAAGCAAATAAAAAGAAACATGTTAAAGGTGAAAACAGAAAAGTTGAAAAGTGAAAATAGAAAATTAGCAGCAAAAAGTTAGAAAAGTTAAAAGTTAAAATAGAAAATTGACCTTTATTGTACACAAGAAATTAACACTAAGAACAAATAATAATAGTAATTAGTATAACAAGAAAAATATTGTAAATCAGTTGAATGAAAAGACAAATTGTTAAATTTCATTCTTAGAAAATAATACTTGAAACTATTTTAGCTAAAAGAAGTTTAACTACATTACATGTTTTTAGACAAATCTTATCGGCAAGTTAACACATTCATTTTTAAATATAATTAATTTTGTATTGTGTTCAAAATCGAAAGATTTTTCATTTGTTTTGAAGTTACGGAAAAATAGGAATATAATTAAATTTGCAACTACGTTCGGAATATTACTTCAATTGAAATGATGTAATAGTTATTTCGGAAAGAAATTAACCAGTAGAGACTAGGAATTAAATAAAGACATTTAGTTAAATGTTAAGATTTAAGTTCATAGTGTTGCTACAGACGCTAAGAAAAACTAGTAACTTGGAAGCAAAATATAACTTTTTATCATTTATCTATGGATTTGCACTTTTGACACAATTTTCCGTTCATAAATTTCATTTGTAAATTTACAAAATAAAAGTATCAGTACTGTTACTTACCAATCAATTAGGCAAATCGTGGTTACAGGGAAACTTGATTAGAATGCAACAATCGAAAATCTGTTGTGTAACACTGTAATAGACACAAAGATTATATTATGACTTTATGTTCTATTTAAATTACAATCATCTATATTTGTTTCCACCTAATTTTTAATTATCATCAAAAATAAATTTCTAAGTTCTCTTCCACAGTCTATCTCCCCTTCTTTTTCTTCTCAGTTAAGATTAGGATTCTTATATTTAACTGTTTAGTAACCCTATGAACGAAAGTGAAAGATTCACTTATAGCTAAAGTGAGCCAAACTGTCAATACAGCTGAAATTAAGTCACTACTTCGTGTGGTTCTCAGTGTAATCATCAAGGTATATTTTAGTTTTACTCAAATTTGAAAAGGTCTAGCAACTATGTATAATATAGGGTGCTGAAGAAATGAATTCTAAAACCAAAGATATTACTGCTAATTTCTGATACATAGTTTGTGCAACTACATGGCTGTGTTTCGGAAGTTCCATGTAATTATCTAACAGATTCTTCCTTAGATCATAGTGATGTTCTCTTTTCTCCATATGAGAAATCGTTAATTTTCTCTTAGTCATTAGGTTTTTTCACTATTATGCAAGTTAAAGATATATATAAGTAAAACATTATCTTAATTTCTGAGCTTTATTTTATCGAATTATTGTTTACGCTTAAATAACATTTAAGTCATTTTCTTGGTCTTTGTAGTGTGTAGTAGACTATCAAACAAGTTTATCGCCTTATTTAGTTCATTGTTTAAATTATGACTTATTTCAGCATGTTATATAGATTACTCCAAACATAATTACCTTTGTAGTAATTACTCAATCACATGTTTCGGTAAAACACTTTTCATAATTCAGATAATAGTAGTAATAATAGCAGTATTAATGTTAGATGTGGTAATACAATTTTGAGCTATGAGTAAAAAATTTTAAGCATATAGATACATTTCTATGAATAAATGTATCTCCTAAGAATATATTAATGTAATATTTTTCTAACAATTATTGCACAAGAATATACTATTCTTATTTTCAGTACATATATTTTATAAGATTACCATAAAAATAGTGTTAAAAGAAAAGCATAGCAGTCAAATTTATACAAGATATATTAAAATGTTATAAAGTTCAACCACAGAAATGTAATCATGAAGAGAATATATATAGTAGCAATTATATTCCTAATAAAAGGTATACAAGACAATTAAAATGCTATTCATATGCTCATGATATGCTAAAGAGCAAGGAAAAATAAAGTGAGGTAATCAATCATTATAATAGAATTATCTAATAAGAAACGAAACTGTTCTACAACTAATCAGAAAACAAACGAATATGTAAGCATAAGAATTAAAGAGTATGTGAAGAAAGAGGTGCAATGCATAGAACTGAAGGAATTAGCTTCCAAAGGAATTCCAGGACAGGACATTTGCGACATAAGCAATAAAACACCCAATATCAACGTAACTGGGAAAGACGGAGACAGAGAAGGGAACGTAATCTTCAATATCAGATTCACACAGTGACACATAATTAGTAGAGATTAAAGAAGACGAAAGAATAAAGAATAAGAAAGTAAAACGATCTTATATATTCTACGTATATGTCAATTTACATGAAGTTGGTAAGAAGTAAGAAAGGATGTCGACAATAGCGAAACGTTCACCAATGCTTTCCATTTCTCTATGCATATATATTATGGACCATTTGACAACATTGTACGTCAATGATCTGGTCATCTTTCGATAATATATAAATTATCTCACACAATAAAAGTTTCCATCTCACTACGTTCGTATTAAGATTTTCTTTTCCTGTAACCTATCATATTGTTCTCGTCAACTGTCGCGACGATATAGCGTATGACATTCTGTTCTTTCTAGCACTATACATTCTCTTATTATACAGTTTCTTTCAAACAGTTACTAGTCTGAAACTGTCTGGTTCGCAACCCAATTCTCTTCATTCTTCTCCACACCCATAGTTTCAACCTTGTACTCTCTTTCACGTACTTGTTTTCATCCCACGTGAATCATTTCTCTTTATTCACGGAAACACAGAATAAACTTCCTCCTAAAGGGTTCTTTTGCCATTTCTATCCTTGCTTTTATTCCACGTTTGGAATGTTATTATTACCTATGTATGAAAATCTAGTCATTTGTAATTGCAATGGACAACGCTCATACAAGAATTATAGTAAAAAAAAGTGTGAAATATACAATTGAAATAATAGAAAATATAAAGAATTAAGTCGAATATCTTAAGCTTTTTAGTATAATCATGTATTGAATCCCTGCCAAAATTTAGAGTGTAGGCCAAGGTACCCCTGCCAAAATCTAGAGAGGATGGTCCTAAGTACCCCTAGGTCATTGAGCCCGGGCCAAAGTCATTGACTTTTGACCTATGACGTCACAAAAATTTTTGCTGACTCGGCGAGATAAAACGGGGGGAGTACTACTATAGTAATGCATTCAATTTCGTCCTTCTTCTAGGTAGAAAGGTGACGTGACATCTTAAATAGGATCATTCTCGTGACTACAGTTGTAAGTTCGATCTCTATTTGCAATTTGTGCACAGCAAGGAAGAATTCTTTGGAACTCATTTTTGGCCCATACTACAGCAGTGAGGAGGTGCTTAGCCATTATGTATTCATCCATTCTTGTCCAAACACGTTTCATTCCCTGACAGTTACGAATGAAGGTTGATACAGATGACGTAATTTTGTGTTGTTGGCATTGTTGGCGACAGAGTTTTATCCTAATATTTTATGAAATGACTATGACATAATTGCTCAACAGAAACGTCGTTAAATAACAGTTTTTTTTTCATCATGAGTTTTTTTATATTCGATATTCTGTTTATCGGAGAGATAGAGATAGTGCATCCAATAAAGCACGTGGGGGAGGCGTGCTGCTGACATTTAAGAACATAGAAGTGATTCAGTTTATCTATACCGATCTGAACATGGATGGTATTCTTGTGAAAGTAAAAATTAATTCAAAGGCTGTTTACATTTGCGTTGTGTATATTGAACCGGACTCCAGTATTTCTCAATATGATGACTCCTTTCAAGTTATTGAAGGCAATTGTTAAGTAGGCAGCATTATTCTCATAGTGGGTGATATGAACTATCCTCAAATTAATGGAACACAATTTTCTTTTCTTAACTTGACAGGCAAATATCGGCATTAATATAATTTTCTATTGTATTATGACCTAACATCTAGTGATGTGAGGTGGAAAATTTTCCGCTATATTTTTCCGGAAAATTTTCCTCTCTAAAAAAATCAGTAATGAAGTAACAATTCCTCAGCAATCATGAAATTGATTGAATTCATGTATAGAAATGTTAAAAAGTGAAAGATCGTTTAAAGAACCTCAATATTTTCATGGCTCAGACAATTTTCAGTACTATGTATAAACAAGTTATACAATTTTTAATGATTCGAAATATTTTCTGCCTTATATGGAAGAATTGAAGAACATTTTATGAGTCGGAAAGTTTTCATCATTTTGAAGCAAAAGTAAAACAACTTTTTTGTGAATCGGAAAGTTTTATTCCTCTGTAGAAACAAGTGAATGGAATTTTCATAGATCGGAAAATTTTCATCACGGTGTAGAAACCAGTGGAAAACACTTTTCATAGGTCGGACAATTTTGGATATTATGTATAGTGATGTTAGGTAGAAAATTTTCCACTATATTTAACTGCACATAGAGCTGGAAAATTGAATTTCAGTAAAGTTAGTCAGCAACAAATTATAATTTTCCAATTAGCTTTCGGGAACCGGAAAATTTTCTATTTCAAGTTGGAAAATAAAATTTTACAGTGTTTCTCTCTCTCTCTCTTGCTCTGCGAGCTCCTTCGTTGCTAAGCGATTAGCATACGCGCCTTTGGCATGGAAAACCTGGCTTTGATTCCCAGCGGGAGTTCATGTAGTTCGGATTCCACGTTAATCAGTTGCTACCGGTTTATATAGTCTCGCTGCTGAAAGGGACGTTAAACTCAATTTTATGAATCCTGACGAATTGTTACTTAATCACTGATATTTGTTAAGAATGGAAAATTTTCCGGAAAAATATAGAAGAAAATTTCCCACCTCACATCTCAACTAAACAACGATGTAGGAAGAAGTGGAGTATGTTTTTATGAATCGGAAAATTTTCATTGTACAGGACAGACAATTTTTCGATTCATGATAAATTGTTCCACTAGTTCCTACATCGTACTGAAAATTGTCTGAGCAATGAAAATTTTCAGATTCTTTAAACGATCTTCCACTTTTTAACGTTTCTATATAAGAATTCAATCATTTTTATGAATACTGACGAATTGTTACTTCATCACTGATATTTGTTAAGAACGTAAAATTTTCCGGGAAAATATAGAAGAAAATTTTCCACCTCACATCTCGACTAAACAACAATGTAGGAATAAGTAGCGTATGTTTTTATGAATCGGAAAAATATAGAAGAAAATTTTCCACCTCAAATCTCGACTAGACAACGATGTAGGAATAAGTGGAGTATGTTTTTATGAATCGGAAAATTTTCCGAAAAATTTTCATCACTGCTAACATCCCTTAATAATGTATGCAACAGCTTAGGAAGAACGTTGGACCTCGTACTCTCTAACCTTGAGAATATTACTGTAGAAAGAGAGCTGCATCCTCTCGTAAAAGAGGACATGCACCATCCTTGTCTTCTCATAAATATATTGTGTAAACGGGCAATAAAATCGAAATCCCATAAAAATATTTTAGGTTTCAACTTTCAAAAGGAAAATTTTTGCGACTTTACAAAGATCTACATGAAATTAATTGGTTAAGCCTGGGAACTTACAGGGATGAAAATAGAATGGTGGACCAATTTTACGAAATGATTTATGACACTTTTCGCAAAAATATTCCCTTGAAAAAGTACACAAAATTTTTCCATGTTGGTTTACTAGTAGTATAATAGAAAAAATAAAAAATAAATCGTACCACCGTGCTTTTTGGCTGCGGGGAAAAGGGAATTGACAATATTATTACAATGAATTTTGTAAATTGCGGAAGGAAGTGAAACAGGAAATAGCAAGGGAGTATAAATTATTTTTTTAGAAACAGAAATTAACATACAGAAAGACTCAAAACAATTTTGGAACTATATTAAGAGTAAAACGCGACATCTCTCTTTTGGACCATTGTTGTACCAGGGACGTAGCCTAAGCAAAATTGATGAGATTGCAAATACTTTTTCTCACACCATTTTCAGTCTGTATATCGACTAGCGTCATCAACTGATGATACCGGTAGTAGCCATTCATTTGGTGATAATATTGATAATAATACTATGTTAGGCTCCTTTTTATATCGGAGATAACCATAGAAGAGACTGAAAGGGAAATCAGAAAATTAAAATCTAATAAATCAATGGGAAATGACAACATTCCTCCATATATTGTTAAAGCATGTATTGATATTTTCAAATATCCTCTAAGTATAATATTTAATTTTGTAATAAAAAACAATGTTTTTCCTGACAAATGGAAGCACTCAATAGTTTGCCCAATTCCAAAATCGGTAAAGAAAAACAATATTGAAGACTTTCGGCCTGTTGTAATTTTACCCGTATTTGCCAAGATATTTGAAAGTGTCTTATATGTTTGAATACTAAATCTCGTGCGCCCTGCAATCTCGGTATATCAAGATGGATTCTTACAAAGTAGATCGACAGTTACAAATTTAGGTATTATTACAGACTTTATAGCTTCTTCTTTGGATAACAATGGTCAAGTAGATGTTATATACATTGATTTCAGTAAGGCTTTTGACACCGTACAACATGATGTTTTACTACATAAATTAACTTTATTTAACTTTAGTCCTGCTATGGTCAATTTCTTTTCCTCTTATTTGCATACCCGTAAACAGTCCGTTATCTTTAAAGAATGTCTTTCTAAAGAAATAGACATGATTTCAGGAGTTCCACAGGGATCGAACTTGGCGTCTCTTCTCTCTTTACTTTTTATCAATGATCTTCCGTGTTGTATTACAAATTCAGAAAAACTACTGTTTGCAGACGATCTCAAAATATATGCCAAAATCAAAACTCAAGAAGACTTACTTATTACAACAAGACCTAAATAAGGTAATGAATTGGTGTAAGGTAAACAAACTCGAGATGAATGTAGATAAATGTGTGTGATGTTCAGTAAAAAAAAGATTTCTTGCGAATATTCGTATTCCGTTTGTGGGGCAAATTTAAATAAATCGAACTCAGTGAAAGATTTGGGAGTAATATTTGGTCATAGGTTAACATTTAACCAACATGTAGATAAAATAAGTAATGAAGCCTACAGGAACTTTGGATTTGTAATTCGAATGAGTAATGAACTTTGAAATGAGATGACATTGAAGACTCTTTACTTTTCATCTTATGGCTAAATTAGAATATGCATCAGTTATCTGGAATCCATACTTAAAATCTGAATGCCAAAAAGTTGAGCAATTACAAAGTAAATTCTTGAGATATTTTACCTACAAAAAGACCGGTCTTTATCCAAAATTTGAGCACTATACCAATCTTATTGATAATTTTAAATTCAGAACGTTAGAACAAAGAAGAACACTAACTGACTCCTTCTCTTTCGACTTCTGCATAACAAAACTGACTGTCCAGCACTGTTACAAAATCTATTTATTCAAGCCCCGTCCCTCAAAACACGAGCAAAAAATAATATTATTTTGCCGGAAATCAAGGACAAATATACTGTATATGTCACCTACTTGAAGAATTAGTGCTGCTTACAATGCAATAAGTAAACAGAATGTGTTTTTGGATATATTCAGTAACAAAGAGCGTCACTTCAGGGACCAAGTTTTGGAAATCCTATGATTCATGGCTTATTTATACACTTATTGTATTTTATTTGTCTTGTCTTGTTATTATGTATTTATTTATGTATGTATTTAAACTTATTTATCATCATTACTCTTACTGGTTAACTGAACATAAACACTAATGTTAACCTTCTGTAACTGGAGTGTTCTACTCTGTTGAGGATACAAATACAAATAAATACAAATTTCACCTGTGAAGGAAGTCGTCTCAACTCTTAGACCCAGAGAAATTGAATATTTTTCATGTTAGTATACATCAGAAGTATCAATATTGCAACTTATAAAAATTTTCTAAATTGCCACAACCGGAATCCAATCCACGACCCCAACATTATGAAACTAATGCTTAAGCCAATACTCTAACACATTATTGTTCTCGGAGAAGGAATAAACTGGATGTGTAGTGAACTCAGTAATTACACACTTTATGATTCCTGTGTAATAATGCTGAAACTTTCTGATTTCAGTCATGGTAAAATAGTAAAGTATTATGCAGAAAGAATAATCCAGAGAATTCAACTTTAATTTGACAACTCATATGTACAGAGGCGCTGCTCTCGCCTCGGGCCCTGACTTTTCATGGCACGGCATTGGACAGATACTCATATTAATTGGAATCTGGTGTTTCAGAGCACTGTATCACTTTTTTAAAAGGTAACTAATTTAACGAACCTTCTTTAGTACCTTTTTTCCTATTTTTATGCGTTTTACTCACTTTTAGTTTTTTTCAGTAAAATTTCCAAAACAAGGACAAAACCACAGAAACACTGAGGACAGTAAAAATCACAAACACTATTCGCGCGTTCTTCTCTTGCCTGAAATAAAACAATAAAATATTTAGAAAATGAAATTCTTGGTCTTCCATTTTCTATCATCCATCTTCTATGTGTTGTCAAATCCAAAGTTGGAGTGAGTCAATGAATCAAATGGATCGAGTTTTCTGAGTGTCAGTGGGACGTGGTCAACAGTATGTGACCCACTACGACCCATCACCACCATGACCCACTACCCAGTATGACCCACTGACGCACTCTGCTCACTGCGTTGTAGATAGCATCTTCTGAACAGCATATTTTTTTTACCCTCGACCCAAACTTACAAACTAAAAACAGATTTCTGAATGGTTGCAGCTTGCGATTGTCCAAATGTTCTTGTGTATGTATTCTGTATTATAGTAGTAATAGAAGAAAATTGTCAATTTATTGGAATTGAAGAAGCAGTTGAGGTTAAATTTATATCGTGGTAGTCAAGGTGAAACACAACGAGCCCTGTGGGGCTTCTAACCCGCTCCTCCTCTTCCTACTACTACTACTACTACTACTCTAACTACTACTACTACTATTTATACTGTGGATTCGTATAGCAAATGAAACTTAACGTAATCACTTTTTTGAGTATTATTTTCATCTTATTGTAATGAAAAAAGTGTTTTGAAAATTTAAAAAATAAAATATAAAAATAAAGAAACTTTCTTTGGCTCGGGTTTGAACCCACACCACAAGGCAATTATAATTACTAGGCCATTGCGCAAGAACGTTCGGCCATGAAGACCACAAGTACCAGGGATATGATTTTTGCCATATTTTTGCTATCTGGCTAGAAACGGATAACTCCAACTAACCAGAACCGCGCATTTAGCTCCTATGAGTAGCGTCGAGCGTGATTTAAAAATATGCTTCTGAACACTGGTCACTTTGTCTACGTTTTACTTTCAGGGCATCCCCATTTCTCTTTTTCATTTGTTTATGTTTACTTACCTAAGATGAGTATCTCTAAGTGAAAAAAATTACATGAGGTATTTCTGGATATTTATATTATAATAATAGCAATAAGACAATACTACTACTTGGCTTTCGAGACACACAGATTGTTAGTTTTAGAGGAGCCAACTACTGGAAAAAATACATTTTTGAATCACTATAATATATAAATTATTATATGGAAAATTGAATGTAACCATATGTGCCTAATCATCACAGCCAAATTGTAGTTAAATGAAATGTCTTTTGGTATATAGTTGGGCCTTAATCCAAACTAAGATGTTATCATATTGCTTTTTTTTATAATAATGTCCTAAGGGATAGTGGAGATCCGAATTTTTGCAAAAAAAAATTGAATATCTCACAAGCCGTTAAACTTACGGAGCTGAAATTCAGTATATGAACTCATTATTGAAAATGAACAGAATGTCTTCTATCACTTTTTAAAATTCTCCTTGAAGGGGAGGGGCGGCACTTTCTATATATGGTAAATTGATAGTGGGTTAGTTTGTAAAAATAATCGAAAACGATCGATATTAGTTAAGAAACAAGTTGAGAAACAAAAAAATACAGTGCTTCGCATCAATATCCATATATGCTTACCATGCGCTTCCTATTATAATAATTGCTGAAGCTTGTTTATTATGTAGAGCGCTTTGAGCACATGGCAATCAACATATAAATTGTGAGAAAAATAAACATAAAATTTGTAATGTAAGCTTCTGTGCGTTGGTCTTTTCTTGATTTGGGACTTTCAAATTTCATCCGTCTTTCCGCTGAAAAGTATCGATAATTCAACAAGGAAATAATTAGACCGTAATAATTTAATTGAAATTCATCGCAATCATGCCCTTACCATTTTATATCGTAAAAGTCAGATCCATTATTATTGTAACAGAGCGGTGCTTGAGCGATTGACGGTAGAAATTCAAACTCCGATTAGTTAGAATTTTACAATTTGGTTTTATTGCTCTTTAGTCGGTAGAGAAGAGGCCGCGGATCATGTGTCAGAGTTGATGACGATGTGATTTGGTGGGTCAGTGGTTCATCGTGGGTGGTGGGTGGTGGGTCAGAGTGGGTCATGGTCGGTCGTTTTTCAGAGTTGGTCACGGTGGGTGGTGGGTCAATGAGTCGTGTGTCAAGTTTTCACTGACCAGCGCCATCTTTGGTCAAATCTGTAAAACCAAACCAAGCAAAAAGCAATATTAATACACAAAACAAATAATAATCAACATCTTAGCTATTCGTGACATAACTATTGCATGATCCGAATAACTCTAGTATACCCACAGATCATCAGTTGTCATATTTTACTGAAATACAACATGGCTTTTCTGACAACCTGATACTTTAAATGTTGTTATTACGCAAAGTTCATTGATCTCATCCCTTATTCACTTACTCTCTTATGATCATCAAAACCTTTAGGGTACTTCCCGTAGATATAGAAAGGTGAAATGTAGTATCCCAGCTTGGTATAGCTTTCAAATAAGCAAATAAAAAACAACAAGATGATATTTCCCCTCCCCCAAACCCCCTACAATGGAGTGTGTTGATTATTCAACAAAAAGACTTGAAATCCAATCAGAAAATTCATGAAATATAAAAGATGTAGCCAAATAAACTGGTAGTTATGTTAGATAAACATAGCACACACTATTTCTACACGTTTTTATATAATTCAAAGAACGTGAAATTAATTTCTACCCTCTTTTCTTCTTTGGAAACTAGAAGGTGAAGAAGGATTGTACTGTAAATCGGGACCATCGCTGAGAACGATGACGTAGCCTTAACTTGAAGAACGTTTCATGATATGTTCCTGATTGGGGAACGTCTATATAACTTGTTTTAGGGTTAAAGAAGAAAATCTCGAGTAAGTCGACTCATTATACTGGCATTAGTATTTTGTATAGTATTACATGCAACGATTTTAACTAGGTATTAGTTTGGGTGGAAGGTTAAGTAACGCGGTACGTAAGTGGTTAGTGTATTGAAATTTATTCGGCGCACCCGGGTTCCAGGTTTAAACTTTTTCAAATGTTTCAATTTCAATACATACTCAGTGTGACAAGCAAGATCTTCTCTCCTCCAGAAAGAAAAAGATGTTGGAATGAGGAGGATTGGAGAAGGTCTCTCAATGGAGGCAATCATTTACAAACTTATTTCCTGGAGTTGTTTTAGATTTTATATTTTCAGCTACTTTCAAGCATTTACTGATTCATATGTGGTCAGTATTTTTATTTCTCTAAATATACAGTATATAAAGAAATAATACATTACATACACAGCAATATTGAGATTAATTTATGGTGTTCTTTAGAAAACACGATCCGAACCATAGAGATTCCTCTTAGAATGGAGAACTGTTTCCTTAGTCAACTACTTTACAATTTTACCTGATTAAGCATCTGGATCAGGGCTACGAACTGCTGTCAGTGCCGAGAAAAGTTACATGTAAGTTTGATTTCATCTGTCTAGGTGTTCTCACAACTGCAAATGAACTGGACCCCAAGTAATGGAATTATAACAGTCAGGGTTCCGGGTACTTATATGAGTGTACACTTATTCTTTAGCCCCTGTAGTAATTTTAGAGATAAATTTGGATTGTGTGCTTTTAGCCTGTGCCACTCCAGAGGGGTCCAAATTTGATGGTAGGGATTTCTGAAGGGAATTTTCCCGACATTCTCCAATTTTCCCCGTTCTAGTACATTTTGGGCCCCAATACATACACTGTAAGCAATAACCGTGAAAATAAGTGCCTCTTAGCATAAAAAATATACTATCTACCGTATTTTTAGAATAATGGTAGAAGACCATTTTTAAAGATACTTGTGTCAGACATGCACATTGGAGAAAGAAGCACATGTGCGAAGCGAGGATTGATGGCGCATAGGTTCGGTTGCGTTGTGCTTTGTTTTGTGTTTTGTTTATTTGTTTGTTTGTTTGTGTCTCCTTTTCTGGTATGATATATACAGTACTACTGTTGAAGATATACTGGAAATTCAACATTAAGCAAGGTAATGTATGGAAAAGTACCATATTAACATGTGAACTTCGTTCGGTGACAAGCAAACCTTTAGTTGACTATCGTCGTAATCAATGCAGATCGCTCAAAAGTGCAACGTTGCAAACCCAAGAAGCTGCTGGATGTATTGCCTGAAGTTCTTAAATTAAGTAATGATGTAGCCAACTACGAGTGGTTGTGAAGGTAAAATTAGAATGATATTGTTGAAATACTTAAAAAAGAAAAAAAAAACTTTTACGAAAAGTGCCTTTGTAGTTTACTTAGTACAGCATTGCATAAATTGTATTGCATCAATTGGAATTTTTCATGTTATACAAATGAAAATATACTGTCATCCATGGGTGCCCGAAGGGCAAGGGAAGAGGGTGCGGCCCCTAGCTCACGAAAATATATTAAATTTCTTAAGATTTTTTAATTCAAATAAATACCAAACGTAATATAGTAACCAGGTAGATGAGCCCCCTAAAAATTTTTCTTCGGGCGCCCATGTTGTCACTACTTCTTCAGGATAAATTATGAAAAATATTTCTGTAATTCTTGTTTTTATCTTTTCAACGAACTTAAAAAGTTCGTTACTGAATTCTCAATGTCTGTATATGTGTCTGTCTTGTCCGTCTGTCTATTATTTGCGACTTCTTTTTTCAAATTTGAACCCTGCATTCGATAGAGCATCAAAAGCTATCAGAGCAAGTGATTAAATCTTTTGAGTCACTCTTACCATTCCCGAGATATTGGCCAAAAAAATGGCCGTCTTTCAGAGATTTGAGGAGCCATATTTCGGGAACCGTAAGTCATAGAGAGACCATATTGGTGTTGATCAATATCTAAATGGATGGTAAATATTTTGGTACCAAATAGTAACTGGTGGCCACTGTCCAACTGGCCACCAATTAATATCGGTACCAAAATATTTACCACCTCTTAGGTATTGATCAACATCAATGTCATCTCTCCACAAGTTATGGTTCCCGAGCTATGAGTAGTAGTGGTAGCCGTTGGCCCGAATGACTCACCTCTCAAAGGTCAATGCCCTTGGCCTGGGGTCAATGACCTAGTGGTAACTAGGACCACCCCCTAAAAATTTGGCAGAGGCACCTTGGCCCACCCCCTAAATTTTGGCAGCGGTACATAGAGCCACCCCACTTAAATTTTGGAATTTGCCAAATTTAAAAATTGGGTATGTACCTTAGGACCAGGGTATGTACCTCTATTAGTATTGGGGTCAACCTCGTTCCCTTTCATGGGTAAAAAATTGCCAAAAATTAAATTTCGGGAGTTTCTGACCTAATTTATCCCCTTTGATGAGCTGTTATTACCTTATATAGCTATATGGGCGTATACAGGGGTCCATTCCCTTTCATAAGATAGGGGTATGTTGATGCACCCCTTTAAATTTTTGGAAGGGTACCTTTGCCCACCCCCTAAATTTTAGAAAATGTCAAATTTAAACATTTGGTATTATAGTATAGAACCCTAATATGTATTATGATAAATTTGGATGGTCCACTCGTTCCCTCTTAGGAGTACAAAATTGCCAAAATATAAACGTAAGAAATACGTTGTACAACGTGTTTAGTTTTTGGGCCATTTTAGCCCCTTTCATGAGGCCTATTACCTTATATGGTCATGAATAGGTGTTCATTCCCTATCATAAGACATGGGCATATTGGTGCACGCCTTTAAATTTTTGGGAGGGGTACCTTGGCCCACCCCTTAATTTTTGGGAATTTTCCAATTTAAAGATTCGGTATTATAGCACAGGATTTCAATATCTATCATGATAAATGTGGATGATCCACCTCGTTTCCGTTCATGGGTAAAAGATTATCGAAAATTAGTACGACCACGTGTTTGGTTTTGACCTAAGTTATCCCCTTTGATGAAATCCTATGATTATATAAGAGTCAATTATTTCACATAAGACATAGGTATATTAGTGTATCCTTTTTAAAATTTGGGAGGTGGCCCACCCCTCTAAATTTTGGAAATTGTTTAATATACGCATTTAGTATTGTAGTATAGGACATCAATGTGTATGACCATAAATATGGGTGATCCATCACGTTCCCTTTTATGGATAAAGAACTACCAAAAATCAAATTTCGGAGGTTATTGACCCCCTTTGATGAGGTCTTATTACCTTATATGATAATATGGGCATGTATAAGGGTCTATTTTATTTCTTAAGATATAGATACATTTGTGCATCCGTTGAAAGATTTGAAGGAGTACACTGGCCCGCCACCTTAAATTTTGGAGATTGCCAAATGTAAACATTTGATATAGTACTATAGTACTATATGACCCTAATATGTATTAGTATAAATTTCTGAGGTCCTTTTTTGTTCCCTTTTATGGATAAAAAATGTTAAAAATTCAAATTTCGGAGATTATTGACCCCCTTTGATGTGGTTTTATTACCTTATATGAATATATGAATGGGTTCAGGGATCTATTTTCTTTTATAAGGCATGAAAACATCCATGCTTCCATTTTAAAATTTGGCAGAGGTACATTGGCTCACTCTTAAAGTTAGGAAATCCCCAATTTTGTATAATAATATAGGTTCTTATAAATTTCGTTTCCTTTCACGGGTAAAAAATTGTCAAAAATATAAATGAGCCCTTTGATAAGGATGAATGAGTACAGAGGTTTATTACCTTTATATTTTTAAATTCCATTTTAAATGTTGTTGGGGTACATAGAATCATTTCTAAAAATTTTGGAATTATCAAATAACAAGTAGGCGTCCCTCTTATGGACAAATATTCAAATTTTAAAGGTTATTGACTTATTTTATCTTTCTTGATACGGCTTTATTATTGAATGAGTACATGATTTATTACCTTTTTCATAAGACACCGGTGTATTTGTGTACCAATCTTAAATTTTGGGAGGGGTACATTTCTTATTGTTAAATCAATAATTGGTAATTGTTCTTAAAATTGAATGGTATCTCATTCTTTGGGTAAATCATTGTGAAATATTAGTATGACCACGTGATCAGTTATTGACCTATGATGGGATTAGGAGTCCAGAACATTGGTACATTGAAACTTTGTAGAATAATTTGAGAATTGTCAAAATAAAATTACGTCATTAGTTTTGATTATTCCCGCTTATGGACCAAATATAAACGTAAGCAATATGATGTATCATGTGATTGACGTTGGTGATTCATTTCATTTGTTGTGGTTCTTCTTAAGTTTGAGTACACACTTCTAGAAAAGAGTTGGTTCTACTAAGTTAAATAATTGACGGACATTATGGACCTTATTGAACATATAATGATATGGTTAATTTTAAGACAGGTATATCGAGAGGTACATTTCTTTAAATTTGGGAATTATGATAAACAGAATTTTAACATAAGGCGCGAAATTTGAAACAATACTTTGAACTCATTGATAAATATGATCAAAACCATTTTTTGTTAATCGAATAGTTAAAAACCGGATAAAGTTTGACGTTTAACCGTGAAACGTGAAAATTTAGTTTGAAAATTTTTACTTTGAAAATTTTGTTTGAAATTTTTTTGTTTGTAATTTTTTCTTTGAAATTTTTGTTTGAAATTTCTTTGTTTCCAAATTTTGTTTGAAATTTTTTCGTTTGAAAATTTTTTGTTTCAAAATTTCGTTTGAAATTTTTTGTTTGAAAAATCTTTTGTTAAAGTTTTTGTTTCAAAATTTTGGTTTGACATTTTTTAATGCAATATGCATAACACATTTCTGAAAATTGTACTTTTTCAGAAATATACTTTTTTTTTTGTTGCACACTTCCACTACATGTTTTACACACTGGAATACATTGATGAATTTGTTCCATTTCGCTTGCGTTATATAGACCATGTTGCGAGGGACATGCAATGTACTCTTTTTACGTAACAGCACCATCTTCTCTTCGAGGACTGTACGCTGCACCACTTCATGATTTGAGCGTAATGATTTGACTATGGTCACATTTAGCTCATCATGAAAATAATCATTCATTTGGTCGATTCGTGAACATAATATTTGCCATTCTTCACAGGTCAGTTGTACACCAAATTGTTCTGCGTTGCCCAATCGAATCACAGGTTCAAGTGTTGTATCACTGATACTAATCATCACATGTTTAGTCTTAAATATATTTATTGGATAATAGCTTGCAAAGAGAAATTCTTTATCGTTAGAAGTACACATCATTCCTGCTGAAACGCACTTGCTCAAAAGATTTCATGATATTTGCTGATTTCATAGAGTTATTGCTGACGTTATTGGAAAGGAATGGGCTGACGTTTGAATTCATGATTTCATCACAGTTGCTGACGTCATGCTGACCAACCAAATTCATAGATCGCATTCTGTGATTAAAGATTTCAGCATACAGCTACGTCTGACGTCGAATATACTGACGTTTGAATTCATGATTTCATCACAATTGCTGACGAAACCAATTCACTGATCCGGCTGTGTAGTAAATTCAAATTGATGACTTCGACCCAAAAACAACATAAAGAAACAAATCCAGTATTCAAGAAACGTAACAGTTCTTCTTGTTTTGATGCTTCCATCGGTAAATATCTGGCTGGTAAAATTATATTCTTATCATTTTCAAGCTTCACTACGATTCTTAATCCAAACTTTTTAGGGATTATTGGGCTACCTAAGATTCTATAAGGTACATTCTGTTGTAAATCAATAATCTTGGTAAATGATTTCATCACATCACGTGTGTTTAGAAACTGCAGACAAGTAGCCATGATGACGTTATCATGAATACTAACCCGAACGATACTTATATATGACGCCAAATTGATGACGTTGCATTATCAAGTTTTGACGTGTACTATTCCATCATGATAAACAGTGTTGCCAGATGTTTTTGTTCTAAACAGTTTCAGTTCTTTATCAATGAGTGCACAAACTTAAAAATATGAAACCAAAATTTTCCAAACAAAAACTTTAACAAAAAGTTTACATACAAAAATTTCGAAACGAAAAATTTCAAAAAAATGCAAACGAAAAAAATTCAAACAAAATTTTCAAGAAAAATTTTGAAACGAAAAAAATTTTTCAAACGAAAAAATTTATTTTCAAAATTTTGAAACAAAAAATTTTCAAACGAAAAAATTTCAAACTAAATTTGGAAACAAAAAATTTCAAACAAAAATTTGAAACAAAAAATTTACAAACAAAAATTTTCAAACAAAATTTTCAAAGTAAAAATTTTCAAACTAATAATTTCACGTATCACGGTTAAACGTCAAACTTTATCCGGTTTTTAACTATTGGATTAACAAATAAACGGTTTTGATCATATTTATCAATGAGTACAAAATGTTGAACGAAACCAAAATTTTTAAATGTTAAACAAAACTTAAAACTGAATGCAGCAAAGATTTGAAATTCATCAACCAATCAGATTGTACGAAAGATAGTGATCAGCCAATCAGATTGAACGAAAGATAGTGATAAACCAATCAAATTGCATCAACAATAATTTTGCCAGTGTCAGATTACATCACCTTGTGACTAAATTTCAGTGTTGTAGCATATATTGCCTTTAGACTATGAGTCATAAGGTGCAATAAGGTTAGCCATCAGATTTCTAAAGCTCAAGGTCCAATCAACCAACACCATTGATCTTAGACTATGAGCTGTGATTAAAGTTCAAAGTATTGTTTCAAATTTTGCGTCTTATGTTAAAATTCTGTTTATCATAATCCCCAAATTTAAAGAAATGTACCTCTCGATATACCTGTCTTAAAATTAACCATATCATTATATGTTCAATAAGGTCCATAATGTCCGTCAATTGTTTAACTTAGTAGAATCAACTCTTTTCTAGAAGTGTGTGCTCAAACTTAAGAAGTACCACAACAAATGAAATGAATCACCAACGTCAATCACATGATACATCATATTGCTTACGGTTATATTTGGTCCATAGGCGGGAATAATCAAAACTAATGACGTAATTTTATTTTGACAATTCTCAAATTATCGTACAAAGTTTCAATGTACCAATGTCCTGGACTCCTAATCCCATCATAGGTCAATAACTGATCACGTGATCATACTAATATTTGATAATGATTTATCCAATGAATGAGATACCATCCAATTTTGAGAACAATTAACAATTATTGATTTAACAATAAGAAATGTACCCCTCCCAAAATTTAAGATTGGTACACAAATACACCGGTGTCTTATGAAAAAAAGTAATAAATTATGTACTCATTCAATAATAAAGCCGTATCAAGAAAGATAAAATAAGTCAATAACCTTTAAAATTTGAATATTTGTCCATAAGAGGAACACCTACTTGTTATTTGATAATTCCAAAATTTAAGAAATGATTCTATGTCCCCCAACAACACTTAAAAGGGAATTTAAAAATATAAAGGTAATAAACCTCTGTACTCATTCATCCTTATCAATGACAATTTTTTACCCATGAAAGGAAACGAAATTTATAAGAACCTATATTATTATACAAAATTGGGGATTTCCTAACTTTAAGAGTGAGCCAATGTACCTCTGCCAAATTTTAAAATGGAAGCATGGATGTTCTCATGGCTTATAAAAGAAAATAGACCTCCGAACCCATTCATATATTCATATAAGGTAACAAAACCACATCAAAGGGGGTCAATAACCTCCGAAATTTGAATTTTTAACATTTTTTATCCATAAAAGGGAAAAAATGGACCGTACAAATTTATACTAATACATATTAGGGTCATATAGTACTATAGTACTATATTAAATGTTTACATTTGGCAATCTCCAAAATTTAAGGTGGTAGGCCAGTGTCCTCCTCCTTTCAACGGATGCACCAATGTATCTATATCTTTAGAAATAAACTAGACCCCTATACATGCCCATATAATCATATAAGGTAATAAGATCTCATCAAAGGGGGTCAATAACCAAATTTTATGCTCGTAGCTAAACTTTCTTTAGAAAAATTGTTGTGGAAGTACCACAGGAAGTAATATATATACACTATGTGATCAAAAGTATCCAGCCACCCTCAAAAACATACGTTCCTCATATTAGGTGCATTGTGCTGCCACGTACTCATTGTCAGCGACATTATCAGTAGTCATTAGACATCGTGAGAAAGCAGAATTGAGCGCTCCGCGGAACTCACGGACTTCGAACGTGGTCAGGTGATTGGGTGTCACTTGTGTCAGAAGTCTGTACGCGAGATTTCCACACTCCTAAACATCCCTAGGTCCAAAGGGACACGTACAGCACAAAAGCGTACAGGCCGACCTCGTCTGTTGACTGACAGAAACCGCCGACAGTTGAAGAGGGTCGTAAAATGTAATAGGCAGATATCTATCCAGACCATCACACAGGAATTCCAAACTGCATCAGGATCCACTCCAAGTAGTATGACAGTTAGGCGTGAGGTGAGAAAACTTGGATTTCATGGTCGAGCGGCTGCTCATAAGCCACACATCACGCAAGTAAATGCCAAACGACGCTTCAGTTGGTGTAAGGAGCGTAAACATTGGACGATTCAACAAGTGGGAAAACGTTGTGTGGAGTGACGAATCACTGTACACAACGTGGCGATCCGATGGCAGGGTGTGTGTATGGCGAATGCCCAGTGAACGTCATCTGTCAGCCTGTGTAGTGCCAACAGTAAAATTCGGAGGTGATAGTGTTATGGTATGGTCGTGTTTTTCTTGTAGAGAGCTTGCACCCCTTGTTTTGTGTGGCACTCTCACAGCGCAGGCCTACATTGATGTTTTAAGCACCTTCTTGCTTCTCACTGTTGAAGAGCAATTCGGGGATGGCGATTGCATGTTTCAACACGTTCGAGCACCTATTCATACTGCACGGCCTGTGGCGGAGTGGTTACACGACCATAACATTCCAATGGACTGGCCTGCACAGTGTCCTGACTTGAATCCTATAGAACACCTTTGGGATGTTTTGGAACGCCGACTTCATGCCAGGCCTCACCGACCTACATCGATACCTCTCCTCAGTTCACCATTCCGTGAAGAATGGGCTTTCGTTCCCCAAGAAACCTTCCAGCACCTGATTGATAGTATGCCTGCGAGAGTGGAAGCTGTCATCAAGGCCAACACCATATTGAATTCCAGCAGTAGCGTTGGATGGCGCCACGAACTTGTAAGTCATTTTCAGCCAAGTGTCCGGATACTTTTGATCACATAGTATATATATATATACTGACCGATATTAGTGTCAAATAAATAGTTTTTGAGGTCGCTGAAATGAAAATTGACACTTTTGATGCCATTTAAATCCAAATGAAGCCCCGCATAAATTGTGGAAGGGGAGGGGTATATATATATATACCCCTCCCCTTCCACAATTTATGCGGGGCTTCATTTGGATTTAAATGGCATCAAAAGTGTCAATTTTCATTTCAGCGACCTCAAAAACTATTTATTTGACACTAATATCGGTCATTTTCGATTATTCGTAAATGTCTTTCCCCTTCTTTAAGTTACATCGTCAAAGTGATGTGACAAAATCATCTCATCTTCGAACTTAATCTACGTTGAAAATTTAATCGAGATCGGTCCGGTAGTTCAAGAGTTATTAAATTTTATTTATTTTTACATGTTTGTCCTTCCCCATCCCCTACGGTCTACCATCAAAGTGATATGATAAAAACCACACCAGACTTCTTCCATATTAAAAATTTGATTAAGATCGGTTCTGTGGTTAAAGCGTCATGAAGTCACAAAAAAGGTCACTTTTATTTTTATTCTTTTTACATATATCTCCCTCCTCCTCCTCCCCTAGGTTCCACCGTAAAAGTGAAATAACGAAAACATCCCAGGCCCGAACCTTATCTACGTTGAAAGTTTGATCAAGATAGATCTGGTGGCTCCAGAGTTATTAAGTTTCATTTATTTTTATAGATTTCTCCGTTCCCTTTCCCCTCCTCTAAGTTCTACCGTTAAAATGATATGATTAAAAAAACACCTCATATCTGGACCTCATCTATGTTGAAAATTTGGTTAAGATCGGTCCGGTGGTTTAAACGTGATGAAGTCACAAAGACAGTCGGTTTTATTTTTACTTTTTCGATATATATCTCCCCCTCCCCCTCATTGCATTGTAAAAGTGAAATGAAGAGAACATCTTAGGCCCGAACCATATCTATGTTCAAAGTTTGATCGAAATCGGTCGGGTGGTTCAAGAGTTATTAAGTTTTATTTATTTTCATATATTTTCCCGCCTCCGCTTCCTCTCCCCTAAGATCTACTGTCAAAATGAAATGATAAAAAAAAAAAAAACTTCCCAGGTTTGAACTTCCTATACGTTGAAAATTTGATTGAAATCGATCTGGTGGTTCAAAAGTAATTAATTCACAAACATAGTCACTTTTTTTTATATTTATTGATTTTTGTATATCTCCCCCTCCATCCTCTTTCCTACATTGTTCCGTCAAAGTGAAATGATAAAAATCATCCTCGTGCCGAACCTCATCTACATTGAAAATTTGATCAAGTTAAGATCGGTCGGGAGGTTCAAGAGTTATTAAGTTTTATTTTTTATGTCCTCCTCCTCCCCATCCCCTAAGTTGTACCGTCAAAGTAAATATCTAAGGACACTCCAAGGCCAGAACCGCATCTACGTTGAAAATTTGATCGAGATCGGTCGGCCGGTTCAAAAGATTAAGAGCTTGTACATTTAATTATTTTTCTACATAATCTTCATTTCAAGCGTTCAATTTTTTTTAGACGCTGTGGCACCTTTTGCATATCTATGCAATACCATCTCATCTCATCTTTCACTTCATTTTCGTTGCTGAAGCACGTTCTGTTCAAATAATTTTTCAACTTAACAAGCAGCTGCTACAGTCCGGCTCAAACCTGCAGACGTTTAAGTCATGTCCTCCTTTTCACAATATCCAATACAAGTTGGGCGACGTTATCTAATAGCTTTGTTCCTGGATTAGAAGAAAGAAATTTGAAAGGTATTTTATTATGATATATCTGTCACTATAGCGTTAATAAATTTGTAAGAACGAATTTCTTTTTCAATATCTTAATTTCTGCGTTAATGTTTTACGTTATGCTTGTTCACGAATCTTCACACCTGCACACCATTGGCTTTTGACAGACGTCAAGAGGTTTGAGCTGGACTGTTTGCTCAACCTTCGCGACTGTCTCGTCGGGAATTGACGGTCTTCGCTCCTTTCTTCGTCTGGATTAATTAGGTTCCAACTCTCTACACTGCTTGCGGAGGTCTCTGTCATTTAAGCACCTCTTGCCTACACTTCACAGTTATGTTTAGTGATAATAATGCATTTTAAGTCTGTGCACATTTGTATATAGTGCTATTTCAAATAAAATATTTTTATGCTGAGTTGGCAACACTGCTTCACCTATGGCAACACTGTTTGTGGTTTTCGATTAGGCATTTTGTTCTTATTATATTTAGTAACTTTTATTTTGATTGCTTTAACGGTTTTCAAGATATTTACTTAAACCGTTTATAATTCCATGATATAATTTTTGGAATATTCAAATTTTGAAGCCCCATAACTTCTATCCTTCTGGTCCATAGCACCTTAAATTTTGTTATGGTGCTCTATCAGATATGCTATGTGGCTATCAGATTTCAGCAATAACTTGTGGGACCCTGCCGTGTTAGTAATTCTTCCAACTTACATTCAAAGTTTCTTTATAATGACAAAAATTATATGTTTTACGTTTAACTTCACTTACAATATTTTGTTCTTCCCTCCAAGATTTTAAGTTAAATCCCCTTCTTTTCTTTCTCTTACTTGATAAAAACAAATGACCTTCCTTACTTATTCGTGGCATGATTTTTTTTTTTTTTTTTTTTTTTGACACAGGTACTGAACTTTGAATTTAGTGCTTGAGAATAGCAGAAACATACGAGCTTGATATTCCTCCGCGAGACCAACATCCACTCATCACTGAGTTATGTTGTTCGGCACTAGATGGCAATATAAGATGCAGTTACGAAAAACGAGCAATTAACGACTTAAGTTCCACTAATTTCACTCACAAATGTTAACCTATTGCGTTAGTACTGCAACATATGTTTTCCTAAGATAATGTAATTTGTCCCTAACTGTTTGGTTTCTCTCATTTTCCAAGCAGAAATAGACCAGATGCTTTCACTACCGCATTTTTTTCCTATTTTAAATAATATTAAATTTGCGTACCAAATAAATTCATTTTCACTAAGATACAGACAACCTAATAATTACACAGAAGAAATCAGTACAATCATAATCTTGAAATTTCATCTTGTTTCGGCTCAATAAGTGGAATAGTTTTCCATATAAATCAATGGGGAACATTTTAAAAATGGCGGCGGTATTCAGTCCTCTTAACAATTTCTTATCGTCTTTTCGGGTGCAGAATAAGATAAGTTCAATATTACATAGACGTATTGGACCCTATCAAATACTTTGAACTCCTTCTAGCAAACATTTCTGGGTGCAGAACTGGCAAATTTTGTTTGTTTTGACGCTGTTTTACTTTTGGCTTCTGTGGCATGCTGATCCTACATCTGGCAGGTTTCAAAGTTTGCTTTCCAGAATGTATGCCGTTGATAAGCATTGTTTTTCCTCTTGTGGAAATGTCTGTGTTTATCATGCTATGCTTACAACCAAGACGAATGATTTGGAATGTAGTTTTCCTATTCTGCACGTGTGTGTGTGTGGGGGGGGTGTATAAGTGGTATTCTTCTTCTGTGTCAGCTATAAACAGCTGTGTAGTTTTTAGTTGTTAGATTTAATTGAATTGTGTGTGCTCTAATCAGGAGCGGATTGAGGACGGAGCCACCAAAAATTTCTCACTTTAATGCTAAAATATAGCAATCAACTTATTATATTATGAGTTTCAGGCCCGCTTCGCTCGCGGTATCGCTAGATTTAAGTCTTCTTCCACCAGCGTCTTCACGATACTTATTTGTGAGGGAGTGAGTTATTTTGGGCCTCTATTACAAACCAAATTATTAACTTGTGGTGACAATTCCTTTGAAATATCTCTGTGATTAATTAGAGCAAATCTAGGAGGTTTTCCAAATCTCCTTAACAATAAAACGTTCCTATATAAATCAATTTGGGCTCTCTGAGATACTAAAAAGTCATTCCCTAACAACATGTCTTGGGAAAGATTACTTAACACGCGAAAAGCATGATGAAATCTTCTCCCATTAATTTTGAAACGTACAATTGCTATTTTGTTTGTCAAAAGAGAATTCTGAGTAATTCCTTCTATTCGTGTGTCGATATTCAATATTTTAGCCTTACGTGAAACTAAATCCTCTATTGATATCTGCGAAGCAGAATCTAATACAGCATCAGCATTCTTATCTTCAATCAATAATGGCATTAAGATCATATTATTTCGTGTAGTAATGGAGTATTTTACATGTACACTCATATCCAAAATTATTGTCGCATGTCTATAAATATGTTGTTGTAGGCAGTGGTCGAAGTGAGACGGTATGCTGTGGTATGCCATACCGCCTGTCGTTTTTCACTGATGAAGACATACCGTCTCTTGTTTATCAGTGATCAAGACATATCGTCACTCGAGAGCAGATGCTAAATACCTTTAATAAATTCATTTTATACACAGTAATTGACGAATAGCTTTGCACGTAAAAAGACGACATTTTTGTTATCTTTCTCCTACCTTTTGTTTTTAAAATGAGTTGTCTTCAAAAAAGTTCATCTGCTGTATATTTTGAAGTGCCATATTGAATTATTTCTTTCTTATGAATGTGTGTGTCTTCTTGTCTTAATGCATATAAATGTCGCGTTTTGAGCATGGACAGATCCCCCAGGTGTGGAATACTCCTCAGTCGAGTGACGGTTCCGAGAGTTTTCTCGCAGGAAATTTTTAATATAAAAACTGAGGTTTTGAGCATTTTCGTGTGTAATTCTCTATGATCCAACATAAGGGGATTTTTTCAGAAAGTTGTTGGCGGGGGTTCGAAGTCTTGCCATGTCCTTCCCTCCCTGTAATTACAGAGAAGCTCTCTAATGGTTTTGACTCATAATGTGAATAGAAATGCAATCCTTTGGGCTACATACCCTCACTGTACTTCAACATGTAAATAGCCGTTATGTCGAGTGAAAATCGTAATAAAACATACCACCTCTGCTTTTTTTTCCCACTTCGAACACTGGTTGTAGGAATATATTTTGATAACGAATTCTCCCGCTATTTCTTATAATGTTGGTATGTGTATAATCGGCAAAGACATCTATGTGATAAATTTCATGTCAAACGAGCAGTAAATAAGAACAATATAACGAGAATAAAACTTTCTTGTCCATTTAGCAACATTTTGTTTTACTCATTCTAATTTTCGTATTTATAATTCTTTTCCTATGAAGTTTACCACAAATATACATTTCTCGATTATACACATAGTATCAGTTTTAAAAGTATCCTACAAAATCATTATCAAATTATATTCTTAGAAAAAGACAGTTATAGATATGCGACAATAATTTTGGACATGAGTGTACCTCTACCTATTATCCATATTTCCTATTACAGTGTTATCTGTATATGTACTTCCCACATTTACAGACATTACGCGTTTAAAGACTATGCAACAAACACGCATCTTCTGTGTGAAAACCATGATCACAGGGAAAGCAAATTGGGAAGCTGTGGAAGGCAGCAAAGAAAATTTATGCGCTGGAATTATTTGTAACGTAGGGCCCCCTTGAAATAGTCGGCCAGAGGACCCCAAAAGCCTTAATCCGTCCTTGGCTCAAGAATCGAGGACAAACTTTTTATTTTTAAAATCAGATGAGTCCAGTTTCTATCTCATCTGAAGCTGGCTGTGAAGTGACCATGTGATAATTGTGTAAACTCTTAACTTACTTCGCCAAATTCAATTATTTTATTAAATTGCGACTATGTTCTACAGAACTATGAACTCTTTAAAATCCATCGGAACAAAACTTTCATTAAGATTGTACATTTCCAGACAGCCTCTGTAATCACATATTTGTTAATAAACACGATTATTTTCCTTATTGCCTTTCCGCATACCTTTACGCACAGCCTGGTACTTCCCCATTCATTGAACTCCAAAGTCATCATTTCACAGCCAGACAAAACCACGGAGGACATCGACAGGGGTATTCGACACACGGTTAGGATAGGTGCAGGATCGACGAGAGAAGCGGATCGCACTATTGGAGAACAACCAGCTCCATAACTCAAGAATACCATTCTCTTGGTATATCACCGCAGGTGCATCAAGCTCAAGTTGAAGCTAGTGGAATGAAGGTGTAGGAGAATATCATAGTAAAGACGCATTGTCAACAGAGAACTCGACGCCCTTTGCAGATCAACAGGATAAAGATCCAGATGTTGACTGTCTCCAGTTTATCCAGGTTCCTCCAGAGAAAGACATTCATCGTTCCAGATGACCAGGACGACACCAGCTATCTATCAAGCTAGTGCTAATTCCTTTTCCTTAGTTAAAGCCTTTCTCTTTCTTTTACCTTTCCCACAACTAGTCATTTATTTCAAAACTAAAATATTTGAATTTCATTAAATTTCACCATAATTTTACAGTTAAGTACCGTGTTGTGCATCAGTTTCATCCCCAATTCGTTGCGTTCATTTAATAAGTATTCTGAGCTACAACTGATGGCACAGCATCGACACACTTCTGTCTCCGATCGTTCGTACTGCAACACCCGAAACCGCAATCCACCGGCCGCTACTGGCTCACATACTTATTTGGGAGTAGGGAATACAACAAACCAATAGTGTAGACAAAAGCCTCACGAACAGTTTCCCTGCGTCCCCAGTGCCTTGGAGGCATTACTTTTGGAATTATCTTCGTATTATTATTAACGTTAACGCCAGTAACAGCGCATAAATGGACGTCACGTCCTTAATTTACACGTATTCCTTTCCTCATTTACACCACTGATTGCACGTAAATTATTAAAGCTAAAGGATATATATATATACCGAATAATTTTCCATATATAGAAGAAAATAATTTCCAGCTATTATCATTGGTCCACAATGATAATAGCTGGGAAATTATTTTCTTCTTTAGAAAAGAGTTTTCTTCCGTAGTAGTAACATTTCACTTACAACTATTCATTCATACGATGACCATCAACACAGGGATACAGATGAAGTATTAGGGATCCAGAATAATATTTAAATACACATAATGAAATTCCTAACCCCATGAGTAACTTTTACCTGCTTCCACAAGATTTGTTTTGTGATCCAGCAGGAAATGTGAGATCTTGAGACGGAGGAAGACAACCGAGTGAGACACAGAGTTACGGGACCGAAGGCACAGGGTTAGCTTAGGTGATAGGATGAAGTAGGTGAGCCGGAGATTTACCTCTTACATTAGAGAAATGTAGAGGGCCAGTGCAATCAATATCTTAAGTATCCCTCTCCTATGTTTATTTACTAATTTTAACCGTAAAATTACCATTTTTTATATCTACAGTTCATCAATCTACTTCAATATCTTAGTCATATTTTAGTAAAACTTTTCGAATAATATAAGTAAATATGTTATGGGTGCACCTCTGATCGACCTACATATAGTATTTGACCACTCCGAGCAAATTGTGCCGTAACATCGTGTTATGAAGTGAAATCCATCAGATTTTCGCTATAAGTTTTAAAGGAGAGAGGCTTTATTAGTTTTACTGAATAAAGCTCTTTTTATTTAATAATCCATAAATAAATATTTAATTTTGTTTGTCATTATTAATGTTAGTGTTAGACTATGTATTTACATTGATAATTGGTGTATTGTTGTATAAGATAAGCGGCGGATAGCATTTATTTATTGTATTGTTTCAGTATAGTGTAAGTTTCCATAATTTTTGCATTTTTTAAGTATTTTTAATGTTATTGGAGTAATTGTCATTTTAGCTATTTTTGTAATTTTCTTAAATTTCTGGAGGTAGAAAATGGGTTCAAACAGTCATTATCAATTATCATAGAATTTATTTCATAAAATTCATAACTTATTTATACAAAAAATTAAGCCATTTGGGTAGAAAACTTCCTCCAAATTTGTTCTTCTTGATTGACGCCATCTTCCAATTACATCTTTTGAGTAATTTTCTGATACTGTTGTTCCTCCGCGACATTATTTTATCTTCAACTTCAATTGATTGATTAGTTATCTTGTCCCATGATTCATTGTTGAGATCATCTTCTCTGATTTGGCCGTGACTTTTGTACGACGTGCAGGCTATAATCTTGTGCACCTGCAAAAATCAAACACTTTGTGAAGTATTTTCATAAGTAAGGCTAAGTCCAGATTAAAGTAAACTTCAACATGTTCATGAATATGTTGACTAACATGTGGAAGAATACTTTGCACGTGTTTAAAATACAAAGTTCATGAGTTTTATTCATAAACATAATGAGTGATGTTCTTCCTCATTATGAATTTACTGAAAAACTGTTTCATGACTTGCTCTTGCACACTTCTGATTTTGAAAATTATTAGAATGGAAAATAATAGAGAATGTAAAGTGTGGAATATACATTTTTAAGAAATGCAATATTCAGACACTTCAGTATATGTTGAGAAAGTTTAAATATATTTCATTGTGGAAACGTTTAGCGTTAAGGTGCAATTGAAACATCTGGGGAAGGTTGCTTAATAAGCACAAACTTATTTCTTTAAATAAATCACCTATTGCCTCGAAAATATTTATTTATTAACTTTCTCATTTCTACTCAAACCAGCAGACATAGCTAAAGAACGTGGGTGGTGCATTACATTTCCAACGCATCTTCTGCTATTCTTCTACACTCCGCATCAAAAAAATTGCGACTGCTAACGCCGTGCAGTTAGGCCACCCAATATATATCTTCTTATCCCATAATCGTCTCAGGTAAAGAGACCACCTCTCTCTCCTCCTTTCTTCTCTCCTATACTAAAATTAGCTAACAACATGACCGCAATTCTAATTTCAAACTACACATGTATTAGTTCCGATAAAATGAAATAACAAAACCGAGAAGAAACAAGATTCATAAGTTTATGTAGGGATAAACTGAAACACAGACAATGAAAAATTGAAACCAATATATGTCTATTACACAGAGATTCAGAAATGAGGTAGAGAGAGAGACACAGAGCGAAATGACGGGAGAAGAAGGAAACGAAAAGGGAGAATAGATAAAAATGTGGAATTTAAACGTAGTAACAAAAGAACCTAACATTACAAAGTACCGTTTCCAGAAATCCAACAGTAATGTAGAAATAACGTTTGTTTTTACATTCTTTTTCAGAAATGTTCGAATATATAGAGGATGCTTTAAATATTCATCAAGTCACTTTCATAAAGGATACCATACACAATTTGCAGTAGAACTGTAGATCTCCTAGACACAACTAGGATCATGTCAAAAGCTAACACATATGCTTTGTTTCCGCGTGGTTCGATTACAAATTCGGCAGTGTTCATTGGATGTACTTGTGCAAAATACATTCGAATAAACCCAGTAGGTAGCGTTGGTTATATCCTCCATTTAAGATTACTAATGCAAAATGAACAAAAAAAAAACGAAAAGAAAAAAAGAAAAAGAAAGAAAGAGAGAAAGAAATAGGAAATTGAATTTGTGTTATTTTATTGCTAAATTTCTATCAGATATACCCTACATTAAAAGTCCAAACTATATCGTAATGATAAATTACAAATGTTCAAAACGAAAAGTTTATGTTCCTCATGTTTCAAATTTCAACGGGAATAAAATACATTGAACTATAGGATGAGAACAAATTTTGTGCCAAACTAGTATAAATAAAATTTTGTTTTCAAATAACAAAGAGGTTACTATTTTCTAGTCTTTTTCGAAGATTTATCTGTTCTGAACATCCAGCATCGATTTCCTCTCTTGCGGATATAACATATTGCACAGATAGAATGAACAGGCTAGAGATCAAACGGATCATCGTGTCAATCGGATGATGTTGGTTAGGTTATAGACCACTACTGGGTCAAGGATTCAAACTCGTAGTGACCCGGTAATTTGACTGAGACTCGGTAACCCAGAGGATGAAAAAGAGATCTTACTTATTCCCTTGCTTTTAAACAGTATTTCTGTCAAAGATGACCATTACTGGAGATGTTATTCCCAGACCACGAAAAACACGACGACGCCGAAGTACCCTGTTAATTAGATTTTCCAGACTAGGTATATCGGGCTCTTGCTCCGTTTTAACTTTGGAACACGCACACGCACATGAAGTGTGTGTGAGAGAGAGGAGGAGAGAGGAGGGGAGAAGTGAAAGATGCAAACACAGGATAGGGAAACGTTTAAAAAGAAAGGGGGGATGAATATAAATATGAAACATACGTATCATTGTCGTGTACGATGTAGAATGCACACACTATTTATTGGAATTATCGCCAGCGATGCCTTTTAACTTCTCCAATAGAAGATGAATCTTTGTTTACAACCATTATTTTATGCGAAAAAAGCATACTACCTGATGGGAAATCGAACCAAGATTTTCCATTTGGAAGTCTAGCACTTTACCACTACACCACGGATTGCTTTACCTAAACTGTGTTTTACAAATTATATAAGGTTTCTTTCTGAGAATGATAACACGAAAAGTGTATACTGCAGATCAACGATGTGTTTGGAATGTCCTGGTAATTCCCTTTCCCTTTCCCAACCAACATTCGGAAATCGTCTTTATCATGATACAGATGTTTGCTTCTACATTCTTACGTATTGCTAGTCGAGTATGATAATTCGATTCTTCGCAATCGCTTTGTAAATAAAATCAACTTTGGGGTGAACAGGATTTGAACCTATGTTAGATAGCTGTATTGTTCATAAGTCTATTACGTTACCCCTACACTATCATGACACCATAAATTACAACCAAAATATAACTTACTTTAGCCCTGATTTTTGGAACGAACCGACTTCTTCCTCTAATGTTATTTGCACCAAAGTGCTCAACAAAATGTATTTATTCGACCTGCTAGAGAGAAATTACTGCCCACTAATAAAAGAAAAACATACAATCCAGGAAAAATTACAGAAATAAAATATTTTGCACTAATTTCTCCGTGCACGTTCAAAATTACGTAAATAATAATAATAATAATAATAATAATGCTCACATTCACAGTATACTGGTTAATTATTATTATTATTATTATTATTATTATTATCAATTACTGTTAAATTGAAAAAATAGTAATAAGTTCCGTTACTCAGTCACTTTTTACTATTACTAAAGTGCTCTTTGATATCGATCATTTTCCACGAATTTTATATATCCCCTCCAACTCTATGTTGTGGGGCACATCATCTGCAGTGTCATTGTTCATCTCAGCGAGCAGAAAAACTATGAATTCGACAGTGAAATTTGTTATTTCTATCATTTTTATATCTCTCCCTCCTCCAAGTTTCGGGTCTGAATTTGAATTTAAACAGCAACAGATCTGTCACTGTTAATCTCAGCGACTCCAAAAAGTATAGATTCGACACTAATACCGGTCATTTTTTGTTTTTTTATAAATGTCGTTCCTCCTCCCTTAAGTTACACCATCAAAGTGATATGACAGAAACTATATCAGGTTCGAACTTCATCTAGGTTGAAAATTTGATCGAGATTGGTTTGGTGGTTCAAGAGTCATTAAGTTATTATATATATATATATATATATATATATATATATATATATATATATATATATATATATATATATACCCTTCCCGTACCCAAGTTCTCCCGTGAAAGTGAAATGATAAAAATCATCTCAGGCCCGAACCTCGTCTATGTTAAAAATTTGATCGAGATTGATTGTTTGGTTCAAGAGTTATCAAGTTTTATTCATTCTTCTTAACTCTTTCCTCCCCTCACAACTAAGTTATATCGTCAAAGTAAATACCATTTTAGGCCTGCACCTCATCTATGTTGAAAATTTGATCGAGATCTCTCGGATGGTTCAAGAGTGATGAAGTCACAGACAGTCACTTTCATTTTCATATTTTACGTATATATATATATATATATATATCCGGGCCCTAAGTTTCACTGTCAAACTGAAATGATAAAAGTCGTTCCAGATCCGAACCTTATCTATGTTGAAAGTTTGATAGAGATAGGTCTGGTGCTTCAAGAGTTATAACGTTTTATTGACTTTCATATATCTCCCATACTTTCCCTAAGTTCTGTCTTAAAATGAAATGATAAAAAGGCTTCCCAGGCCCGAATCTTATTAATGTTGAAAATTTGATCGAGATCGGTCGGGTGGTTCAAGAGATTAGAAGCCACAAACATAGATACCTTCAATTTTATAACATACGTTATTATTATTATTATTATTATTATTATTATTATTATTATTATTATTATTATTCACGTACTTTTGAACTTGCATGCTGAAATTACTGCATAATATGTTTTTATTTCTGTGATATTTCCTGGATTGTATGTTATTTCCTGTATAAGTAACCACTAATTTCTCTCTAGCCCGTCGAAACCTTACAAGAAGAACTAGATTCGTTCCAAAGATCAGGGCTGCCTTGTAAGTAATATCGGGCTTGTAAGTAGGGTAAGTAATGTCTGGGTTAGACTTGCAGGTGGTATGTTAGTGTAGGGGTAAAGTAATAAACTTATGAATAATGCAGCTATCTAACATAGGTTCAAATCCTGTTTACGCCAAAGCTGATTTTATTTACAAAGTGATTGCTAAGAATCGAATTATCATACTCGACTAGCAGTACGTAAGAATGTAGAAACAAACACCTGTATCATAATAAAGACGATTTCCGAATGTTGGTTGGGAAAGGGAAAGGGAATTACCAGGACATTACCAGGACACATCGTTGATCTGCAGTATACACTCTTCGTGTTATCAGAAAGAAACCTTACATAATTTGTAAAACACAGTTTAGGTAAAGCAATCCGTGGTGTAGTGGTAAAGTGCTAGGCTTCCAAATGGAAAATCTTGGTTCGATTCCCTATCAGGTAGTATGCTTTTTTCGCATAAAATAATGGTTGTAAACAAAGATTCATCTTCTATTGGAGAAGTTAAAAGGCATCGCTGGCGATAATTCCAATAAATAGTGTGTGCATTCTACATCGTACACGGCAATGATACGTATGTTTCATATTTATATTCATCCCCCCTTTCTTTTTAAACGTTTCCCTATCCTGTCTTTGCATCTTTCACTTCTCCCCTCCTCTCTCCCTCTCTCTCTCTCACACACTTCATGTGCGTGTGCGTGTTCCAAAGTTAAAATGGAGCAATGTGTTTTATTCACGTTGAAATTTGAAACATGAGGAACAAACTTTTCCTTTCGAACATTTGTAACCTTTCATTACGATACAGTTTCGATTTTTAATGTAAGGTATATCTGATAGAAATTTGGCAATAAAATAACACTTATTCAATTTTCTCTTTCTTTCTTTCTTTTTCTTTTCTCTTCTTTTCGTTTTTTTTTTGTTCATTTTGCATTAGTAATCTGAAATGGAAAATGAAATGAAATCTTTGAGTTTTACGTCCCACGATTATGCCAGTTAGGCTAAAGGAGACGGTGATGATGAGTAATTAATGAAATGGTGGAATGAAGAAAGTGGGAGGAAACGGGAGAACCCCGAGAAAACCCACGCACACGGTGTTTGTCCACCACAAAGTTCACTTGGCGGGGGCTGGGATCGAATCCGGGACCCCAAGCACCAGAGGTGAACGCTCTACCACTGAGCCACCGCGGACCCAATCTGAAATAGAGGATATGGCCAGCGCCACCTACTTGGTTTATTAGAATGTATTTTGCACAAGTACATCCAATGAACACTGCCGAATTTGTAATCGAACCACGCGGAAACAAAGCATATGTGTTAGCTTTTGACATGATCCTAGTTGTGTAAAGGAGATCTACAGTTCTACTGCAAATTGAGTATGGTATCCTTTATGAAAGTGACTTGATGAATATTTAAAGCATCCTCTATATATTCGAACATTTCTGAAAAAGAATGTAAAAACAAACATTATTTCTACATTACTGTTGGATTTCTGGAAACGGTACTTTGTAATGTTAGGTTCTTTTGTTACTACGTTTAAATTCCACATTTTTATCTATTCTCCCTTTTCGTTTCCTTCTTCTCCCGTCATTTCGCTCTGTGTCTCTCTTTACCTCATTTCTGAATCTCTGTGTAATAGACATATATTGGTTTCAATTTTTCATTGTCTGTGTTTCAGTTTCTCTATACATCACCCTATGAATCTTGTTTCGTCTAGGTTTTGTTATTTCATTTTATCGAAACTAATACATGTCTAGTTTGAAATAAGAATTGCGGTCATGTTGT
Organism: Thermobia domestica; assembly: GCF_964235325.1. NCBI lineage: Eukaryota > Metazoa > Arthropoda > Insecta > Zygentoma > Lepismatidae > Thermobia > Thermobia domestica. The sequence goes on along the minus strand of NC_137469.1, from coordinate 135,101,417 downwards.
TAGCTAATTAGAGTATGGAAGAGAAGAAAGGAATAGAGGAAGATTGACTCTTTACCTGACACAATTATGGAATAAGAAGGTGTATATTGGGTGGCCTAACTGCACGGCGTTAGCAGTCGTAATTTTTTTATGCGGAGTGTACATGTTCACTCGACTGGAAGTCATACTTTTAAATGTATTTCCACCTACAATGTGTACATGTTCAATCTCCTAGAGGCCATACTGTTCAACGTATTTCCACCTACAATGTGTACGTGTTCACTCGCCTGGAAGCCATACTTTTCAACGTATTTCCACCTACAATGTTTATATGTTGACTCGCCTGGAAGCCATACTGTTCAACGTATTTCCACCTACAATGTGTACGTGTTCACTCGCCTAGAGGCCATACTGTTCAACGTATTTCCAACTACAATGTGTACATGTTCAATCTCCTAGAGGCCATACTGTTCAACGTATTTCCACCTACAATGTGTACATGTTCAATCGCCTAGAGGCAATACTGTTCAACGTATTTCCACCTACAATGTGTACGTGTTCACTCGCCTGGAAGCCATACTTTTCAATGTATTTCCACCTACAATGTTTATATGTTCACTCGCCTGGAAGCCATACTGTTCAACGTATTTCCACCTACAATGTGTACGTGTTCACTCGCCTGGAAGCCATACTTTTCAACGTATTTCCACCTACAATGTTTATATGTTCACTCGCCTGGAAGCCATACTGTTCAACGTATTTCCACCTACAATGTGTACATGTTCACTCACCTAGAGGCCATTTGTTCGGAATATCTGCACCTTATTTTAAAATTGAGGTTTTTATAAGATTCTTTAGGAGGTATTTCAATTTTCTTCCTACTCTCAAAAATAAGGGTAGTTTACTGAGGGATAAAAATGGAAAAATGCCATTTCTTGAAAATGGCTTTAATGATTTTATTTGCATTTAATACATCAATATTTCATTAAGATCACATATACTATGGTATACATAAGTTATTCCTTTGTACAGAAAGTTCAAAGAAAAGTTCAGAAGGAAAATTTTACTCTTGGAGATGGATTCTTTTCGGGCGATTTTCTCAAAAATGAAAAATGCAATTTTGTTCGTATTTCATAAATAAATATTTTATTAATAACCTCTAACGTTTCAAATCAATGTCGAGAGATTGAAAGTCATCAGAATATTCCGTGGAAACTCGTATTTACGGGTCAGAGTAGAACAAAGAGAACTTGAAGAGGTCGATCATTTGAGGTATCTGGGAAGTGTATTGACGAGAGACGCTTACTCACCAAAAAGATAAGATCAAGAATTTCAGTAGTCAGCGAGGTATTCAACAAGAGAAGATCACTCTTAATTAGCAAGCTTAATATTGGACTTAAGAAGGAGTTGGTCAACTGCTATTATATGAAGGATTGGACTATACGTTTCAGAGACTTGGACATTAAGAAAGTTAGAGAAGAAATATTTTGAGTGTTTCAAAATGTGGTGTTGGATAAGATAAATTGAACAGAGAAAGTAATAAACGAAGATGTTTTAAAACGAATAGGAGAGAAGAAGACGCTTTTAGCCAGCATCCTTCATAGGAAGACCAATTGGATTGGACACATCTTGCGAAGAAATTGTCTTCTTCATTTCGCCATAGAAGGAAAAATGAAAGGAAAGCGAGTAGAAAGAAGAACACAGATGATTTGAAAAGTAGAAGAAAATATTGGGAGTTAAAAGAGGAAGCTGAAGGTCGAGGAACTGGAAGAAATGCTTCCAGGCCAAGACCTAAAATTTAAAAAAAAAGAGAAAAACTCATTAGTCTCAGTGATATAGGATATTTTTTGTAAAAATATCCACAAGGAATATTTTACTTTTCGGGAGTGAGTTTTCTTCAGGCAAAATTTCTCGAAATTTCCTTATAATTCCGTTCACACTTTACACATAAATGTTCCAGAAATAACTACACCATAACGTGATTTAGTTGGAGAAATTGAGTAAGAGACTTAAGTACGATTGTCAAGGGCGTCGATTTCTCTGTAAATTTGGAGGGGGGGCATTCAGATGCAGAAAGCATATATGAGGATTTTAAGATAAATTTCATTCAAATTATGCGAAATATTGTAAATTTACAAATACAATGAGGGGCACACAGGAGCTTTGGGGGTCCTGGGCCCCCTCGGCCCCCTAGGATCGGCGCCCTTGAAGATTACCCGTACCTTTTAATTCAATTGCTTTAATTATTGTGTTTTATGTATATCTGTCTGACCATGTTCTACGTTTCTGAGAATAATACCAGTTCTTCACCATTGTACTAATAATAATTAGGTTTCGCCAGTGATTTATTTGTGGATTTTGTAGAAGGGGGGAATATTTATGCTAGATTGTGTTCCGCATAACAGAACAACTTTAAAGTGAGATTAGGACAACGTTATTTTTAAACCTATCTACTTTGAAATTATGGTTCTAGTTTGATAGGAGACCCCCCAAGTTCATTATTTTTTAAACTTTTTTAAAAACAATTTTATGATAAATACGGATAGGTACGTTAAATAAGATTTGGTTAGGTAGATTAAATTGCATGTGTTAGATACTTTCCTACTTTTTGTCCTACTGCTGACAAGTGTAGAGCATCCAGTAAAAGCCCTATAGTTGCATTGCAATCTGCACATCTTGTCATAACAAGTGTCACACTCCTACGTAAAACGGTTTTGCTATGACAAGTAATTCTTTAGTCTGTTCTAATTTGGTCCTTAAAGACCAAATTCCCCGCCCGAACAATAAATACAACAAAAGGTAAGAGTTTACTTTGGGCAGAACAGTGATAGGTGCACATATACTTGAGCCTAATTTTATTAAATAGAAGGGGAAAGACGCTACTAAATGTCATTCCTCATTATCATAAGTTTTCGTACCATTTTGCTCCTTGTACTTAAAATTAGATTCAGGGTTGTGTGAACTTATCAATGTTCTGCTAAAAGTAAACTTTTGGCCAACGAAATATACTGGCATTAAAATTAATCCAGAATTGAATAAAGACAGGGTTAAGCTGAAGCATGATTTACGGCATGTTATCTAACACTGTCTTTAGAAATTAACAATACTTTCACGCCGTACCTCACTTTAGCAATACGTAGAATAGTGTAGCAATACGAGGTTCTTTTACATCGGATACAGTCTTTTTCCCAGTTGGTTTCTTGGTAGTAGCATGATGTCTATTTCTTATCCAGCTGATGGCATACTTTTCTGCATTGAACGAAGTAATATCTGGTCCATTAACGTTTATGAAAAGAATAAATTGGAGAATTTTTACAGATAAATGGTTTCTATTATCAGTATGCTGGAAGTTGAAGTTGGAAAAGTCTCACTCACACTCTGCAGAAGAAACTGGAATAACACTGATTTCCATGTTAAGATTTTGTAGATTAGGGCCAATATTAGGTTTCATCTTATGCTTTCGAAATTCCTGCAGAATTTTGGCTGAATCATCAGAGGAAAATTTTAAATTTTAGTTTCTTTTTATTTTATTTTATTTTTGAAATTTGCATTACTTCTTTGTAGCCGTTTAGCTTTCTTGCAGACAATTCTTGCCAATTGGATTGTAGCAAAACTTCGGCCTCAACGTTTCGAGCGTATGTTATCTGCTAGACCCTTACAAACTTATTTTCTGGTACTTCAAGAGAATTGTCTATTTTGCCAGTGAGACTCCACAAAACTGACCAGTTTCTTCAAACTGACGTTAATTATTCCATGGACATGCCCCTTTTTCTTTCAACGCTTCCAGAACATTTACAGTTTTTCAATTTTGCTTATTACCTGTACAAGGGATGCAGACCTTTCTTGTAGAAACAAGCTAAGGATATGTAGAGGTTTCAGCGCATCTCGAATCATGGACATTTCATAAACAAAGTTCCGCTTAGTGACTTTTACGTACAGATCTGAAAATATTGCACGCTGCTGAAAGCTTCTCTGTAAATTTGTAGAAGCTTCTCAAAAGTGTTCCACTAGCGCAGGGTAGGACTTTCACAATGCTTCTACTGAACGGTATGAAGAGCCTAACCACCGTACATCAAACACTTCAGTAATATTATAGAAGTGAATACTTAGTTATATTGATATTAATTCAATTTCTCTCCTGTTCTTCGGGGACATTGAGTACACATCGTGCAATCGCTCTACAAGGCTTTGAAAATTAACCATATCTGAAATCGTATTTACAACGTTGTGAACAGCCAGTTCCAGCTTATGACTCATGCAGTGAAACACGAACAAATTGGTGTCTAATTCTCAATGGAGTAAAGAAACACCACCATTTATTTCGCCTTGCATGTTATTTGCGCCATCAATACAAACTGCTATAAGTCTTTCCCGTAATATCATTTCGGAAAGATTCATACTTTCACATATTTTAACTATGGAATCACAAACCTCTCTGCGTATTGTTACCTATATCTCAAATAAACCTAAAAATATATTGCTACACACCTGATTAACTACAGTACGGATATACACAATCAATGAGAACAGATTTATGAGGCACAGTGGAGGATTCGTCCATCATTAGCGCGAAGGATTGATCGGAATTCTCAAGATATTGGGGCATTTTTCGTTCATTTCTGTAGCTACAAAGTCAATAATATTTGAACACGTAACATTAGAGTAGAGAACTTGTTCGAGGTTCATTCCATTTATTCCTTACTATTTAATAAGATGCACGGTAAATGACAGACGATTTTGTGCAATAACATAAGCAGTTCTAAATATCACAGTTGTCTTTTTAACACGAATTTCATTCACAATTAACACGAAAGCCCCTTACTTTGTGTACCGGAATTACTTGCCTTTAAATCGTCAGGAGCTTTTCCTTTATTAAAATATAGTCTAATATCCATTTCCTTATGTTCTTTTTAAGGTGCTAGTCACCGAAGAAACTACCAATTCACAACTGCAGCGACTGCTCACTAATAACTTATATTATTATTATTATTATTATTATTATTATTATTATTATTATTATTATTATTATTATTATTATTATTATTATTATTATTATTATTATTATTATTATGCTACTCAGATGAAGTATGATAATCAGTGGTATCAGCTGCAAGATTTTTCTTCGGGAAACAATTCTATAAACAAGATCACTATAGCTCGCAACAATAAACATACTTAAAGTAAAGAATTGTTACTAAAATATGGAGTTGAATTATTGTACTTTAAAACAGATTGTATAGTCTAAAAAAGTGGAAAATATCTTCCTAGGCTGGGAAGATAGAATTAAACCTAGAGACAGGCCGCCTTATACAGAGTCTTTTTGACGTATGATTAGTGTCATACTAAAAGTGTGACTACTGTAGGAAACATATGTTAGTCGAACTCTTTAGTATAGTCTAATCACTCCTCAGAACGACTCTGCATGAGGCCCAGGGAAACCAAAACCTAGAAGGGGGGAAATTCCCAGGCTTCCCTGGCTACAAATAAATCCCTGGGTTTCGCTGATGTTGGTTGTTGTTGCTATTACAAGTTCCCGCTAGTACAACGACTAACACGCGTGCCTCAGGTTTATTTGCCGGTGCGAGCTTAGAAATTTCCCCGTTTCCCAGTGTTCATCCAACTTCATGTGGCAATCGCAGAGCTGTTTTAATTAAGAGATTGTGATCAAGCAAGCCAGGAATAATTGTAGTGTGCCACGAAGCGTTGATCGTCGAATTTGCTTAAACTAGGCATATATAAGTAGCAGACATGCTTGTTTAATGAATATAGAATCAAAATTTTGATACTATAGACACTGCCTCCTTTCCCCGCTTTCCAAGTGGAATTTTCAAAAACGCTGAAACATTGTTCCCTCACTTCTATTGCAAAATTTATATACTGAATTTCATATCTCCAAATTACATCATATATGAATGTTTATGTAATATGCAAATAACAGTCATATTAGTTAATTTAACTTACATAACCATGAGGTTAAATCTCAACAAGCAGCTATCTCAATTATTCTAAATAGTTTTCTTTATATATTTCAATTTCATATATATTATATGCAAGGTTCTGCCATATACCTAAACTTACCGCCTTGCACAAATGCACATGTTGAACATACAGCAGAGCCGGCCCTGAGTACTGGCGCAACCACCCTATATTATTTACTGTATCAAAAATATACTTGTATAATGACTGTGATAATAGTGATGTGGATTAATTGAAGTAAGCTTTGAAACGTTAATAAGAGTATGAGAGTTACTGTGCACTTCTAAATACTTACTCGGTATATGGTTCCTTTGTTATATCCGCTGTCTTTGAATTTTCCTTCATTATGAAGGTTTTTATTCCTTCCATGTAATCGGACATGTAGTTACTCCAATCTACTTGTCTAATATCAAAATCAAAATTCACTTTATCTGAAGCTTCTAGTTGTTTTGAGAGATTCGCAACATTATTTATTCCAAAGTTCCAATCATTTAGTGTGAAAAATTTCAGAACTTTATTCATCTGATGAAGCCTCTTCCGTAGACGCACCAACCTAAACACAAAAGAATTTCTACATGAGACATTTCGCTATTCAAACATTTTGTGTTTATAAGAAAACGAAAGTCGTCAGAGCTCAGGTGAATCGTAAGTGCCTACTGAACTCGTTAACTGTTAAAGTTTTTCAATTGTTTTAAGTAAAAGCAAGACCTTTAACGTTATTGCTGATATGGACTTCCACTAAGTTAAACGTTTAGGTACATTACTTAGAAACCTTAAAAATAGGGATATGTTGCATAATGCGAGTATTATGATTATACATATTTAGAATTGGCAGTTGGTTTGTCAATTCAAATTTTTAATATTAGCCAAATAAACGCGATAAATAGGTACGAATGCATGTATAGAATGCAAAAATTCTGCATAAGTTGATTCAGGTCCCGGCTTGTGATATGACAGTATTAATCACAATTGAAGAATATGGGCCCCATGGCTAAACGGATAGAACTTCAATTACTGTTACGAGAGGTCCCTGGCTGGATCTCAGGCCATGTGAGTTTATGGTGGATAACAACATTATATCCGTGGGTTTTCTCGGACTTCTCCCGTTTCCTCCCACATTTTCATTCTGTCAATTCCTTTCATAACCATTCACTTTCATTAACCATCTGTCCTCTTTGGCCTACAGGGCTTAATCATGAAACATAAAACTGAAAGATCTCATTTTTTATTTACAATTGAAGAAATATTACACATATTTATTTCCTTGTTTTGTTTTTTCATACACCTATGTATTTAGAATGGTTTACTGTATTATGCAGTATTTAAAGATTTTTTCTTTCCATTTTTAAACGTCCTTCTTATCCTAAATGTGAGTGATGAACGAATTAATTTAAACCGAATTGTAAGTAGATCTCGAACAATGTGGTATGCATTGGACAGATATTTCTTGGAGCCAATTAACTGCAATATGCAAGATATTCCTGTACTTTTAAAACACTACTGAAATTGAAGTCTTTCCAAATTATTAAATATCCTACTTTGTTTAAATGCTGATTTTTAATAATTGTTTTAATCTAGGATCATCATATTTTGAAATGCCAAAATGCGGACTCCCTTATATTTAGCATGCCCTGTCCTTCCTTATCTGACTGATATGCTGGCCTGAAACCATACAATAAACACAATAATAATGAATGAATCATGGTGTGTCTAGATCTACCACTTAAACATTAAAATATAACAATATTTTCTATGTTCACAAAACACTAGCCTAGCGAAATATGTGGATGGAAAATTTTTTACCCTTAAAATCTTCACGTAGGATAAAACTGTTTAATCTCAAATTACGAAAATCTCATGTTTCTTAGATCATTATCATATCTCAAAATTTGAAAAGTGTCCATTCAATCACATTTTTGCACTGTGAGCCTTGTTAAGAATACTTAAACATTATGTCGCTTTGGTAGACAATGCCTGAGCATGCTAACAAACAGGAATAAAATGATTTTTTGTTTGTAACGAGAACAGCAGATAAGTAGAATATATATATGTACAATACATGTGCAAGGTAAAAGCAACAACTTAAACAACAAGAATTTACTATTTTCGGTAAGCGAATTGGTGTTACAGAAACTATCAACCGTCATTGATATCTTACTTTTTAAAGTAAAACATTCCACCCAACTTAAAAAAAGAAAGAAAGAAAGAAAGAGACTCATTTCTAGCACTTCTAGTTACGTACTTTTATTAATGCGTTATGGCCATACTCAGAGAGCGTTACAGATCAATAACTAACAAAAATATATAACATATCGCAGTTAAGGTACCGCATTTGCATTAAAGTGAACGTTTTTTTACGCAACTAGGCCTTCTCATCACCCAAAAATATACCATAAAATACAAGGAGAGGCAATTTTTTATGCGGCTGACGCATGAATATAAACCTCATTTAACACAGATAAATAAGGAACAGGCATAAGAAAGCTCGTAATACAACTTTGAAAGAGCGATAACTTAATATAAATTTAAAAAGCTACTACTCAAGTCAATTGTAAAAGTACCCACGCTTGAGCGCATTTTTAATTGAATCTTTTATAATAATTTGAAGACGCAGAATCCAATCGAAATATTGTTAAACCTATCCGTCCGTGGGATCACAAAAAAAAAAAAAAAAAAATGTCCTGAACGTTGGAATATAAATTGGTTTGTTTATCAAATATTATTGATAAGTTATTTACTTATTTGCTTATTGAAAACATTGAGTTACAACTAAAAACAATATACGGTTTAATATCATTTTTAAATATAAAGGTAATAACTAAGAAACAATTGACAAAAAATAATGAAAGATTCAAGAATCTGAAAAAAGTGAGAGACAATTCAATTATATTTTGGACAGATAATTACAAACATGTGTTTATAGTATGCGTATAATATTATTTAATTATATTATTAAGGAATTGGAAATGTATTAACAATTTTTTTTGTATATGATTAACTGTTTCTAATATGGCATATATAAAGAACGTCTTCTTTATGATAAATATCTTAGATATAAGCAAAGATTTTAATATTTATATCTCAAATTTGAGGTCCTTTTTTCGTGATCTCATTAACAAATACGTTTAAGAGTACTTCCATTGGATTTCGCGTCTTCAAACTATTATAAAAAATACAATTAAAAATTTATTAATTTTTGCCATTTACACCTGACGTAGTTTTCATAGTACGAGGAAAAATCGAAAAGTATTTGCGCCTACTGATTTGTTGCCAGATTACAAAGCATGGACGAAAAACAAGATATATATATATATATATATATATATATATATATATATATATATATATATATATATATACACAATGTTTTACGCACCTTTCTATAACTTTCCACATATTCATCACATCTACTTAGCCACCTCTTTCACTGAACCACAAGTTTCTCGGTCTCCGCTGCATATAGGCGGGTAGAGTTTATCACGAAAATAAAGAGGAACAACGCTTAGCGCTTCGTTCGTGAACCTCTATTTTGCCAGGAACTTCCTTTACACACTTCGCACTGCTAAATACTATCCCTATATACAGGGTTCATTTCCCTGCGTATATCTATTGCTGTGTACCCCTTGCACCATAGAAAACGAATAATAATTCGCTACTCATATGGTCCGAGCACTACTGCCTATGCTTGGCTATTGATAACCACTCTATGTGGTGGAAGAAATTGCAAGTAACAATGGGCCCATTCCAAGAAAAAGCTACTTCATAGCTAATATATCTCGAATTTGTATAAAAATGTATCAAAAGATGGAAATGTAATAGGCGCAAAGACTTTTAGATGTTTTATCGTGTATTTTGTTTATTGCCTTTAGAGTTACTCCTACCCCTGCAAATGGTTATACATCTTGGTCAATGCCTATCGTGTATCTTCAAGTACCATTTCTATTCCAAGAAATCATTTCTGGCAGTAAATTTCTGGATTATCGTTTATTTGAGAATATACACAACAGAATAGAATTACTATATTCCGAAATGACAAAATGTAGTTAGTCACATTTCCATCTGGCTAACTCTTTATAGAATGCTCCTTATCTGGTTAATATACCGAAAGCAGAATAATAAAAAATAGAATCACGGTGCGCCTAAATTTAGCCTTCAAATATTGAAATATGACAATGTATTCAAAAGATGTATGCTTACGGAAGTTTTTACTCTCATAATGCAGACATTTGCACATAAATGCTGATGTATAATAACTTTACAATGTAGGCTGTTATAGCACATCTATTTCTTAGTAACATAATACAAGACTTCGTGTTGAACGTCGTACTACATATCACCATACAAGACTTCAGCATTAAGATACATATCTCCGAAATGAAATGAAATGAAATCTTTAAGTTTTACATCCCGCGGTTATGTGCCGGCTAGGCTAAAGAAGACGGTGATGATGGGAAATGAAGGAAACGGTTGAATGAAGAAAGTGAGAGGAAACGAGAGAACCCCGAGAAAAATGAGAATGAGACGCGCGAACACTTTACGCTACCCGAGTCTAGAAACAGCTTGGATTTAAATGTGTTAAAACTTGATATTTTAATAAAAGCTACACTCAGTGTAAAGGAAGTACCAGGCAGCTCAAAAACATATACGCACTTTCGATATATTCAGTTCGTGTAGCTATGGCTTCAATCGATGTAATACAAGACCTCCCGCGATGCAATGTAATTATTTGAGAAAGTGAAGCGATGGTGAAAATATGGCTGTCATTCGAGCAACGAAAGAATATTCGGAAATAGTATTGGAAGTTCAAGAATGTCTGCAAAGAGCTTTGTTGGGTCACGATCCATTTCTTATTCAACAAGATGGTACCCCGTTGCACTCTCATACTAAAGTGTGCGTTACAGGTCTGCATGAATTCGGGCGGGCGTACAAAGCATATATAAGTTCGGGCCCAGACCGGGCTCGGGCCATAATTTTTTAAATATACAACCATATTTCTCGGCCTGCTTCGGGCCTAATTTTGTATTTATTGGACCGTTCATTGTCGAGAAGTTTTAAAGCTCTACTGCAAAATTAAACCTCTAAGTGCTGTATATAAAAATACAATTTTGCGTTAATTATTAAGTTTCTGTAACTCGGGCTTATTTCTGGCTCATTGGATTATCACAGACTTCGGGCCGGGCTCGGGCCTAAATACTAAAACATATTTCAGGCTCGGATCGGGCCTCACATCATAAATTCAGGGGCCGCGCCGGCCCGGGGTAAAAATTCCGGCCTGTGCAGGTCTGTAGTGTGTGCCTATATGGGTAGCACTGTGCTGGAACGTTGGACAGGATGAAGGGATCCGACTTAAAACCTCCTTGTTCACCGTGCCATGAAATTGAACTGGTTTGTAAAACAATCCCTGTGGTTACTCTGGAAGATAGAGTGTCGTGCTTAAAAGTGTTTGCAGGCTGGTAGTTTGGACTTTGAGCACTTCTTGTAATTGCACAAAGAACCTGTATTTATGTTCTAACTTTTCCTTTGTATTGTTGTAATACTCACAATAATATATCAGCTATTTTATTTTAAAATGTGTATACAATTCTTGAATAACCTATCACTCCATGTAAAGTTTGTTACATGTTTCAATGTGCTTTCGAGATATTCTTCCAGACTTATATTTTTGTCATTAATATTAGAATTATTATAAAGAAATACCTTCCGAAGTTATTTATTTTCTTACACTTAACTTTAAACAATTATATTGAACCTTCTACGTATATTATAAAGAACAATGTCAACAGAAGAATTGTATTGTTTCCAAGTTTGATAGATTCTTTTTGATTGGCATTCATATTAAAAGTTCTGAAACAATCTAATTTTGTACATGTTTTTGTTACGAGGTTTCTTCTTAAGGGTCTGCACTACAGCGAAATTAAAATACCTATAATTTTAGTTTTTCTGTAATATCTTTAAAACAAAAATATTAGTAAAGCAGAAACGTAGTGAGCTAGACAATACAATTTTGCATGTGATACCGTTATCACAACTAGTGGTGGCACAAAAACCAGTTTTTCGGTTTTTATAAAAACCGGTTCGTTTTTTCACCGAAACTTGTTTCCGTTTTCTCAAAAACCGGTTCGGTTTTTCACCGGATCCGGTTTTGGTTTTCTTCAAACCCGGTTCCGTTTTTTTTCAAAATTTGTTCTATTTCTGACCAGAATAATGTTTCGTTGTTCTCTGGAAACCGAATCTGTTTCCACAGAAATAGTTTTATGTGTTTCCCAAAAGTTTTCACCGAAACCAGTTTCGGTGAAAACCGAACTGGTTTTGAAGAGAACAGAAACAGGTTTCGGGGAAAAACCGAACCGGTTTTGGAGAAAACCGAAATGTCGATTTTTCGGGTTTTGGTTTTTCTAGAAACCAGTTTTTATAAAAACCGGTTTTGCCCATCCCTAATCACAACCCATCTATCTACTTTTGATTTGCAACTGTAGATAGATTTAGCATTTTTTGCGGGTTCTGTAAATAGCGGTATACCAAAAGCAGATAGGTGAATTGTGATAAAGGTATCACATGCAAAATCGTATTATCTAGTTCATTACGTTTCTACTTTTCGAATATTTTTATTTGTTTTGAAGATATAGAAAACTCTAAAATTAGCGGTAGTTTAATTTCGCTGTAGTGAAGACCCTTAACGTCTGGTATTTGAAATCTAAAAAAAAACAGTTACCACATCAAGTAACCAGAACCATAAAAACCAGAATACATTAAAGCAATTATTCTTGCTCAGTTTTCTACGCACAGTGTTGAAGCAGAAGATTAAACATTTAGTTCTACATCAGAAATAATGGAGCATATATAACTTCTCCGCCACCAAACCAGTATTATTACATGAACTTCGGAGCTTGAACTGCTTCTTGACGAACTACTGTCTACGCCCTGCACTATGCTAATCGTAAACAAGAGGACAACTTCCACAAAGCCAGTATTCCTCTATTCGTAAAATGTAGTCTGTACACAAGTACAATTTGTCCCTCAAATTAAGTATCTGCCTCCGTGTCACGTTTAAGACTCAAGAAAGGCAATATTGAAAAGTGTTCATTTCAGAGATTAACCTACGGATCTGATGGCAAAACATCTCAGTTCTTAATTACTGAGGTAATACTTGTCATGTTATAAGTCAAGATATGACAAGACATTTTGATTTGGCATAATTTCAAAGAATCGACACGATTACTTACCTCGGTTTACCTTCTTTCATCTTTGAAAGCAAATCAATTACGTAAGCAGGTAGAAGTTGAAGAACCAGAAGCATAACGTAGTACTTCAAATGGCTGGTAGTACATAATTTTTTCGCAGGATCGGAGAATGAGTTTACGAAAGGTTTCTGAAGCACATATTGCCTTATTGCATCGATCACCATTCCACAAGTGATTGGGTTTAATTTTCCTGAACTAAAGTTATAAATTTTCATCTGCTTCTCCCTGCAACTAATAAAATTATTTATTAAGTTAGAAGGTTGAGTTTTCAACATGTAATTAGGGTAAATTCTATTGCCCTAACATATTGTGGTACAACACACAAATTCAGGGTTGTAGCCGTAGAGGAGCAAATATGTTTGTAATAGACGCCCCCATTAAACCATACTCATTCATTCATTCAATGCCTACTAACGCTAGTACATGTTGCTCCCTGTGCTATCGCTTCCTATATAATGAAGAAATGGTATGAAGTCTGCAGCTTTAAAAATGTAAACTATATGGATAGAAGAAAACCGTATGTAATTACGATCTTGCAGTAGATCAGGCAATGATTCTCAGACTGTGACGGACCATTCAAAAATCGTTCGCGATGTTAGCTCGATGCTGGGACACAATAATAACTGTGAACGTGATTTCATCGAAGGTTCAACGGCGTTTGTCAAACATTTTACTTGCGGTACACATGCCTTTGCACTGGCTTGCGTTGACAGAGAACCATAAACGTCTAGGTTATACAATGAGAAAGTGTACGCCGTTGCTGGTATGCTGAGTGGTAGACTATGGCGTTCTGGAATAAATACCGCTTCAACATGTTCTATACAGTGGTGTTGCCTTATGCAGTTCGCAAGAGCACGTGAACCACCAAATACCGTGCGCTGTTTGTTGCTCCTTAAGATATTTAATAATATCCAGAACAGGATTTCCGCCAGGATTTCAAATTCGGGGGGTTTTCAAAAATTTAAGGGGGTGTGAGTGCTTGACTTCCAAAAAACTTATAGCTATTGTTATTTTTACTTTTCTCGTATTATCTTTAAATTCTGCAATAACAAGAAAAATGACACCTTTCCACTGCAACCCTAACTTCAACAAAGTAGAAAATGTTGAATTGGCCTTTTGTTTCTTGTTTTTTCTATTTTGCATGAATACCCATTACAATCAAGGTAAGTTATAATGTTAACGATCTATTTCACTAACCTGATGTGGAACTAAAATCCGTCGTAGTTTTCGTGATTAATCTATACGTGGGAGAAATAAACGTCGGATCTTCCCTAAAATTACCATTTCTCTTGTCATTCTTAGATTTCTATTTGCACTGCCTAAAATGAAAAATATTCATTTTTCACGACTGAGATCAGTCAGTGGTTAGGTTTGGTTAGATGAACTCAATCTGATATCTGAAGTGCTAAAACAACATAATATACTAGAACATTTATTGCTACTTGCAGATATTGCACATTTATCGCACTATTGTAGGGGTAACTTAATTCGTTAAAATTTATAGCCAAGTTAAATGTAATTTTGTACTTACAATATGACTTATATATCCACGAATGAGTTGAGATGAGTTGATTTTGAGTTTAACGTCCCTTTCAGCAGTGAAGCTATATGAGACGGGACCTATTGATTAACCTGGAATCGGAACCACATGAGCTCCCGTCGAGAATCGAATCCGGGTCTCCCACGCCAAAGTCGAGTACGCTAACCGCTTAGCCACGAATGAGCTCATATTCACGAATGTATTAATAGTCTTGATGATTATGCATAGTGTAAAACTTTGTTCCTTATAGGTATAGGTAGAGCATTAATTAAAAAAAAGTGTATGGAATCGGCCCCCACTACCGACTTTTATTATAAAAATTCTCACTATAAAAGTATTTTTACAAAATACTATACAATCAATCTCTTTAATTTTACAAGGTAAGTTACGGATAGTCTTTGACCATGAGGTCGCAGACAGGATCTCTACAGAGCCCTGAAGCAGGCTAAGCAGAGTAGAATTAGGGACCCTAAGCTCCGATGCAAGCAGGGGGAAGGTTAAATGGCCAACAGAGCCCCGAAGCAGGCTAAGCGGCTGATGTTAGGATTCCCAGTCAGAGCCCTGAAGCAGGCTAAGCCAGAAAAAGGATAGGCATAGTCCCGAAGCAGACTAGAGTCCCTGGGGTTAGGTTACTCCTAATGTTCCGAAGCAAACAATAGGAGGGCCACCAGCAAACTAGTACCGAATTGCCGTGGTCCATCCAATTTATAGCCTTCCTTGGGTGGCGGTGGCGCTGCTGCTCCGATGTCGTCTTCTGCTCCGTGGGAGAGGCTAGAAGTCGTCGTCTGCAAGTGATTGTAGATCCATCTGGTGTAAAATTTTCTTGCCAAACCACGTGGTGGTATTTGTAAACACTGGCGTGTGGAATTGTTTATACACTATATCACGTGGGACATTACAATAGTTAGACAAACCCTCCTCTGAACCGTCATTAGGCTTCTTCATATTTTCACACATTGTAACACCACTTTATAACCTATACATGCCTTATTCGGGTTCGTTTAATAGTCTAATTAAATGCTTATTATGTTCCTAATGAAAAACAAATATTGGAAATATATTTACAAGCATGCTAGTGAACCTCCGTGCGGTCTTTAAAAAATTGAAAATTACTGTTCAAGTTCCTTAATGTTCTTTGAAATGCTAATTCATTTATTTTGATTCACCCTTGGAGCAAATGAACCGATGCCACTGGTATATGACTTCTCAATCCTCGTATGCACAACTTATAAAATTTTCGGAATCAGCCTCAATACTTTTATTTTTACTTGAAACATCAGGTAAACAAGGCTTCAAGGTCACCATCAAATCATTAACGCGTTCTGGAGTGAGCCGGCACTACACCAAAGATAAAATTCTATTCATTGTTGAAAATTATCTCTCCACTGAAATGGTACCGTTTGGAAGAAGCAGTTTTGATGCCAGAGCTTGCAAATTAGTAAACATAATGTATTTATTTTCTTCACAGGAAAGTTTCAATAAGAAATCCGTTGAAGAAACCGTGCAGTTTTTTTCTTTCAATCGTTTGAGAGTTCTATATTCAAATTTTATTTCTTCGCACAAAACATGAAATACGTGAAAAATTCCCTGTTCAGGCTCGGATGAAATCAGAAGTTTGTAGGGGTGTTACAGGAAGTTTAGGGAGTGACACCAGCCATTTAGGGGTCTGGCTAGGGATGCGCACGAGACGAGTCGAGACAGGATTTTCGTGACAAAATTCGAATCGTGACACGGCTCTTCCAATAGAGAGATATACATTTTTCGAGTCGAGACATCACTTTTACAGCACATTTTCGAGATGAGACAGCCACAAATCTTGTCTCGTGCGCATCCCTAGGTCTGGCGGAATCCCTGATCCAGAATATTATTATATTGCGGTTTCGTTTATATTCTCCGCTTGCTTTATCCCTTGCGCATATGAATTCCATTATCACACCACGTTCACAACAGGACTGCGAGCATGATATGCTGAAGAGAAATACGAGCAGCTATATACTGGTAGAATTTTTGGTAGGTATATGCTCGACCGTTTCCAAAATTATAGCTTATACTCATCGTTATATCTCCATTATATCTCTCAATTAAAGTTGAACTATAAAGAAATTGTATGAGTATATTCCGTATTTTCCCGTATACCCTACTCTGTAGATTTGTAATGTTAGGTTTTCCTAAAATATTTTCTCAGTACTAGTGGATCTAAGACCTGTTCGATACGGAAGCATTTTCGGAACATTTCTTCTAGGAAAAATCTTGTTACCGTATTTTGTAGAGGATTCTATTAAAGGATTCCAAACTACTGTATATCTTTTACTGCACTGACGGATTGTGAAAGGTTAGAATGAAGTTAGGAGATAATCGACCAAAGTTAACTATTATCTGGAGGTGAAAATTAAACTGTGTCGAAATTTCAAAGTTGATTTAAAGCAATAAATTGCTGACAGCTTATGAAATGAAAATATCATTGTTTTGCTTCTCTTGCGTCTTATATGAAGGGAATTAGCAGTGCAAATGAATTGTGTAATGTATTTGGAACATCTAATTGAAAAAGTAAAGAAGTGTGAGAACTGTAACAAACACATTAAAGCTATGTTGAATTTAATTAGTATGAGCAGCAGGCAGGGTTGGATTTTTTTAAAAAAAAAAAAAGAACAAAACTGTGTTTAAAACATGAAAAATGGGTTCAAAATGTTTCAAACATGTTTAAAAAAACACACACACACACACGTTGTAAACATTTTGAACAGTTTAAAAAATGATTTTAAACATATCTCAAAATCATGTAATAACGTATTAATTAAAGCTTTTTTTGCTCTTACGGGACGCGGTGGCTCAGTGTGGGGCCGCGGTGGCTCAGTGGTAGAGCGTTCACCTCTGGTGCTTGGGGTCCCGGGTTCGATCCCAGCCCCCGCCAAGTGAACTTTGTGGTGGACAAACACCGTGTGCGTGGGTTTTCTCGGGGTTCTCCCGTTTCCTCCCACTTTCTTCATTCCACCATTTCATTCATTACTCATCATCACCGTCTCCTTTAGCCTAACCGGCATAACCGTGGGACGTAAAACTTAAAGATTACATGAGCATGATCGCGTACTCTCAGCTCTGTATGATGCATACCAGAACCTATATTCCCCCGCTCCAACCCAATCCTCTGAACCTTGCTTCGAACATCCGATCGGTTCTATCACCCCGGAGGCTCGTAACATCCTCAATGAGCCCTTTACAGAACGCGAAGTTCGCCAAGCTATTTTTGCGGGGAAGTTAAACAAATCTCCGGGACCTGATGGTCTTACACTAGAATTTTACCGCCAATTTCACGGCATTCTCACGCCTTTTCTCACAGAAATGTATAACGAACTCCGAGTCACACCCACGTGGAGCTCTTCTTTTACGGCTGGCATTATGGTACTTGTACCTAAACATGCAGGTGCGCATGATTTTGATAATTTTAGACCGATTACCCTCCTTAATGTTGATCAGAAAATTTTGTCACGTTGTCTTGCCTCTCGTTTAGAACCGTTTTTAAATCAGGTCTTACGTAATGATCAGTATGGCTTAAAGCATACCAAACCTATGTACTTAGCATTAAGTAATATACGAGAAGGTATTCATTGGTGTCAGAAAACTAGTTCTCCACAGGCAGCTATATTAGCTCTTGATTTCCATAAGGCATTTGATAGGTTGTCACATGATTATATGTTTACAGTACTTGCAAAATATGGTTTCGGAGACAGTTTTCTTAATTTGATTAAATTTCTTTATACTCAACGATATGTAAAATTAAAAGTTAATGGTGCACTTACAAATCCCATCAATGTACGTCGAGGCATTGCACAAGGCTGCCCCCTGTCTTCCATTCTGTATAGCTTGGTTCTCGTGCCCTTTCTTTTAAAACTGGAACAACGCATTCAAGGTATACAGATTGGTGCAACAACCTTAAAATTACAAGCATTCGTCGATGATATACATTGTTTTCTTAACAGTCCACAAGAACTGTCACGTGTTGAAAATCTCATATCGAACTATGAGCGCATTTCAGGTGCTGTTCTGAATAAACAAAAGTCACGCCTGATGTGTATAAATCCGGCTGACCAACACGCGTATTTTTCTACGATTTCTTGTACTGATCGCATCAAAATCTTAAGTGTAACTTGGCAACGTCGCATAGCAGACACTATAGAATACAATTTTCATACCACAACATGTACTTTGGTTGCACTCATTCACCAAAGTAAAGCCCGGCATGTAAGTCTTGCAGGCCGAGTTTACCTGTTAAATGTTTTTATTTTTAGTCGTCTTTGGTTTTTGACACAATCATTTTCCTTGCCGAAGAAATACCTCAGTGTGATACGAAAACACACAGGGAACTGTTGTGGCATAATCACTGCCTAAGAGTAAGTCACGAGACTGTGTGTTTATCAAAAGGTGCTGGCGGCCTCGGTCTTAAAAATATTCAACTTCAGAGCTACTCGCTGTTACTGAATCGCGTGTGTCAAACATTATGTTTATATTCCGACTCCCTTTCCAGCAAGGCTTTGTGTGTAACATTACGTCATATTGAGCTACAAGCTCCCCTGCATACACAACCATGGGCTAGCATTGTGCCATACCTCAAGGACGTATTTATTGATATTAGCTACTCGCTTATCGCACGGAGTCACCTTGAAGACCTTTCCGTAAAGCAATTAGGGTAAATGTGCCAGTCCTCGACCACCTAACTCATTTTCGTATGGTCCCTAATCGTTGTTCACTGACTGGAATAACTTAGGAGGATGCAACTAGCTCACATGTGTTCCTAAAGCTATATTTTATCTATATTTTATCCAAAACTGAGATAACTTATTCCATTTACGTAATATTAGTCGGAGAAACACCAATGCATGTTTCTTTTTAGTGTTCGATCACTTTTCGTTACTGTTCGACCGCATACTATTTAGTCACCGACCACTACTCGGTTAATGTGTTTTTAATTACAGTATGAAGGCTAAAGCATAACTTTACCTAACTAATAACATCTGCAGATGTTACATCATTAGTTTTTCAGGTATCCCTTCGGAGTTTCGCACAATATTCGCTGAGAATAAGTAATTTTGTGATTGTCAAGAAAGGAACCACCAAATTCATTCCGTGGTTCCTTTCTTGACGGAAAAGGTTCAGTGGAATGCAGTACAAACAGGCTCCGTCTTTTCGGATAGAATGTTAAACCGTAGGTCTTGTGACATAGATGGCTGGCCCCAAGCCAGTAGCCAGCCCGAAAATGTAGGGGGGGGCGATCCAACAATATTATAGTTTATCACTATATTAAGTTCATTTGCAATCCTACCGTGAACATTTTAGGGGGCCAACAAAAATTTAGGGGATGCTCCGCCCCCTAGACCCCCCGTGAATATGAACCTGACTGGTCCTAACCTAGCCACTCTATAAATGAAAACCCTTTACCTTGCCTTTAGAGATCCACAGTTAAAAACTGGATTCATAGCATTAAATATTCCCTCACAATCATTCAGGATATCAAATTGCCTCGTTTCTTCCAAGTATTTCTCAAGGTCCTGAAACCACAAGCTACTGTTTTACTCGGTTACAGCATATCGCGCCTTGTTCAAAGTTTCGGGAGTTTGAGACACGATTTGCGGATGTCTTCTCATGTAAGCATGGTACCAGGTTTTACCAGATCGATTGTCTTTGAACTGCGTTTTAATTTTATCTGCATCGACAATACTTCAGAAGATAGTGTTTCTTCTGTGGAAAACCCATTTTGCTCATATTAATGAGCCAGTTTGATAATCCCTCTTCTTTCTGTGTTAGGTGTGGTTCTGAACCCATTCTCCGCTCTTCGGGACTGCAATCATGAAGTTTATTCATCAGCGTTATCCGAGGGATTCCATAGATTGCTGATGCCTTTCGTATGGAGTGCTATTATTTGTGACAAGCCTCGAGAGCTTTTTGTAAATCTTCGTTTGAATAAAGAGAATCTATTTAGACTCATTCTGAAAGAAACAGGAAAATTCTTAAGAACATGTAAGGAAAACAAGCGTATTCCAGGCTGATACCAGCTATTCCGCTAATAATATTTGAATGCAGTTCCGCGACGAAGCAAGAATGGTGTAGTTCAGTATTAAACGAATTAGACCAAATATAAATTTATTACTCAAATGAAATGTCATACCCTAACAGTTCCGTTAAGTTTGCATGAAAATCTAGGGAAACTGCGTTCAGTTAACTTGAATTTGAATTTATTTTATGGCCTTTAGGCATTTAAGGCTCCGATCGGGATAGGGTGAGGAGAGGATGATGGAAGGTAGAAGGCCAGGGCTTATTTTGTAGGTACCATCCCAGCGTTTCCCTGGTGTGACTGAGGAAATACCCTGTAGAACCTCAGTCAGGATGGTCGGCCTCTGGGATTGAACCTAGGGCCTCCCGAATGCTAAGCCAATGCTCTACCATTTTTTAAAGGTCGTCTTAACCGAGACATTCAGCTTTAAGGCTCCTCCGCCAATTTAACGTAATCTAATTATGACAGGGACACGAACACAAATAGCAAGGACAGTTAAAAACGTCCTTGCTCTTCAGAGGGATTCGAACTCCCAGTAGATTGCCGCCTCATGATCCGAAGCCCGAGACTACTACCATTGAACCGCGGCCGTTCGATGAATATTCCGTTACTAACAATAAGATTCAGCAGATGCTTATACAAATGTAAATTGATCACTTAATTAATGCTTGAATTAAGGAATTCTGCGAGAAAATACAAACGCAAAGCATGATCGGACACTGAAAAAAAGTTAATCCTCGACCAGTACAGATGTATAATGAAAAGTAGTGGTCGAACACTAGTAAATGTTTTTGTACACCATTATAACTTCATAATTGGAAACTAGGAATTCATTTCATGCAGATGAATCGAAAGTTAGTCGTTATTGACATTTCTACAATTTTTCAGTGCTCGACCACCCTGTGATCGAGCACTAGTTAACAAAGAATATTTCATAAGTCATTGTCCGACCACTACATTTTATCGATTTGTTCTTCAAATCTCACAGTTATCACTAAAATTTTGTTACTGAAATGTGCTCTACAGTTCCATGCAACAGAATAGTATGTGCATTTCTTACCTGGTGCGATAAAATTACAAAAAAACACGAAAAACAGAACATTGTCGTTCCCATTTGCAACAGATTAAAGCTGTCGAAAATTCAGCGCTTCTTCCGAAAGCACACATTTAATTGGCTATTACCGAATGAACGTGCAATATATTTTGACAGTATCTTTAGGATTGGTTCAGAATAAGCTGCAATTCAATTATAACGGAAAATCATGCTTTTTCATCGGAAAATAAGCCTAATATACGGTTTTAAAGTCAAAAGTGGTCGGCAACTAGGGGGTGGTCGAAGACTGGCATATCCACCCTATATAATCAATTTCACTCTATCACAGTTTCTGTTCCCCGTATAGCAGAACATTACCCAATGAAAAACTGGACGCAAATCTGGGCGAACATTAATGCACCGATATTGTCCCCTGCCCTGCAATCTCTGTGGTACAGTGTTGTTCATAATATATACCCTACAAACGGGAGACTCTATGAATTGGGTATCCGCAGCCTCTCTTTCTGCGGCACCTGTCATGCTCTCGATACTTTACAACACAGGCTCGATAGTTGTTCAAAGAACGTTACAATTTGGTCTCACTATCAAAAAATTATTGCCCGTATATCCCGAACAACTCCTTCTACTATCACTTGTCCGTCACTAATGTTATTTCCTGATTATCACTTTTATCCTTGTACTAAACATAATGCAATTCTGTGGATCACGTCCCATACTATAGATATTATTTTATGTAATGATTTTAATGGTAATGTGACTTTGTACATCCACCAACTTTTGTTACGCATGCACACTATTGCATTTCCAATTCGTAAACAAAAGTTTGCTAATTTTCTTGCAGCAATTTATTAATGTGTCCATTGTATGTTTGTTTATGCTTTCTGATGTAATTGGCTGCTAAGAGTACAACTTTTGTTTGTTTATTGATTCTGATGTAATCGATCGATAACAGTACAATAAAGTATTAAAAAAAGTGGTAGAGCGTTCACCTCTGGTGCTTGGGGTCTCGGGTTCGATCCCAACCCCCGCCAAGTGAACTTTGTGGTGGATAAACACCGTGTACGTGGGTTTTCTCGGGGTTCTCTCGTTTTGTCCCACTTTCTTCATTCCACCATTTCATTAATTACTCATCATCACCGTCTCCTTTAGCCTAACCGGCATAACCGTGGGACGTAAAACTCAAAGATTTCATTTCATTTTTCATTTTTTTTCTCTTGCAACCAATCCTTTTATTTATTGTATTCTCGTTAAGACTACACTGTGTTGGGTACAAAATATTTCAGTTTAGATTAGTAATTATCAACTTATTTCATTTCACGAACCCCTTTTATTACACCCTCTTGACAGTGACACTCGTAAGTACTTTCTTGGTTGTGATAAGCTTTTTAGGTAGATTTCAAAATCTACCTACTATGAAGATTTCATACAACATGGTAAAACAAAAGTCCTATTTATTTGACGTAATTATCCATCATTGACTATGGCATTCGGAGCTTGATTTGTTAATCATTCCCATGCTGCAGCAGCAAGGAGGAGGAAATTAGCCTTCCTCCTCCATTCCATCAACGCCCTTGTCTAGTGGTTGTCCTATGAAACTCTAGGCCACACACTTTCACGTGGTTTTTGTTTCATTTATTTCGTACCCTTGGCTACGAAGATACTACGTTTACTAAGCAAAAGTGAACCTTTCTGAAAATGCACTTGGATCCCTTGTGCTCTGAACGCTCCATATCTAAAAATATTTTATAAAAACTGAGTTGGAGCCAAATTTATACTGCAATCCAAGTTTGTTCGAAATGCATAAAATTAGTTTGTTTAGTTTCAATGATTACAGTCTTACATCAGTAGCAAGGGTATATGAGACAGGGTATTTTGTTTAAAGTGGGATCCGAACCACTAATTTTTAAATTCTACGTCGGATCGCAGTCAAAATCTATACAGCAAATTTCGACGTCTCGTCCCTCTACTCTTAAAATTTGATGTTAAAAGACTGAACATAGCGCACTGTAGCTTGGTTCATACATACAGACAGATGAACAAATTGAGAACAAATTGTGACAGACACTATAGTTCGGCACTAATGTTGCAATACGTATCACGCTTCAGTGGTTAGATACGCGGGCAACTGCCATACCTTGCGCTTTCTCACCTGGTCTCTTGATATAAGCCATGCCAAGCTGTAAAGTTTTTAAGAAAATTTAGAACTCAGGTGAGGAAGAGAGTCGAAATAAAATTTTGATAATATAATGAAAAATATACTGTTGATACAAAATTAATTCGTATCTGAAGTTTCCAGTTGCATCTCAACCACATCACTGACATTAGAATCATCAGAACCAATTTCCGGATCAACACTTTTACCATTTGTTTGGGTTTCCAGTTTTTTTCAAAGCATTGCATTTTTCAAAATGATTCTACATTCTTTGAACTAAATCAACCATCACGTTTTGCAACGTGGTCATATGATCGATTTTTTTATCTGATAGAGTTTGAGTTACTTTAATGAATTTGCTCCAAACAATGTCCTTTTTTCTTCCCGTAAAATGCATTTAAACAATTCCATGTCGTACGGAGACTGAGAACCAACATGTACAGTATCAACGAATGCCTGTGATATTTAATTTCAGAACTGCAATTTAGCAAAGAACCCTTTGTTTGTTTTTTGAATACAAAACTTGTTTCCATGATAATTCTTTCATTTATTTTTTAATATCAGTTCTACAAGTAGTCCAACCTTCGACTATGACACTTTCTCGCAAGTTAACTGATAGACAATTAAACAATACAATAAACGTTAAAAGCAAGGGGGAAACGAGACAAAATAAATTGTAGATCACCACATTGACCTGCTGTAGCCACTAGAAATCAAAACTTTCACATGGGAAGAAAATAGTTTTCTGAATGGGAAGCACTTTTGACAATTTTCTTTCTCTGGCAGATATTTTTTCCAAAAATAAAATAAAATAAAAATAAACATGTTTAAAGCAAGTCTTAAAAAATACACGTGTTTAAAACAAAATGTTTAAAGTGTACACAAAATTTATTTTGAAGAAAATAAATTGTTTAAAACAAGTTTTAATCATTTGTTTTAAACATTTTGTTTTAAACAAAAAAAACCTGGCAGCAGGGGCACACCCACAGGGAGGATCTACGGATCCCAATTCAAAATTTCTTAACTCGACATACGTTTGTACACTTTCACAATAAAACTAATGATTGTTTAATAGTGAAATGATTCACGTAGTCTAAAATTTGATGTTACACTTCATTTGTACTCTTTCGTTTCTTTTTTTTTAAAAAGTAATTCTATATTTTTTCTTAGAAATAAGATGGCAGAACTTAACAATTTCATATCGTTTCTCGGGTGTAGAAATACAACGGCTCAATCGTACATAGATGTAATGCTTTATATAGTATTGGACCCCTGTCCTAAACTTTGGATCCATCCAACAAAATTTTCAGGGTGCGCGCCTGGTAAGTACGTCAAATATTTTATCACGATCCCTTCGCATGATCATTTCTATTAAAACTCATAATAATATTGTAGAAAAAGAAGCCATATTCGCTTTCGTTTGATTGATTGCGTCAGATTTTGGGTTGCTTGAATATACTTCATGTCCCCATTAGGAATCCGAAGATTCTAGTAGCTCTGGTGTTTTCCGTGGTTTGATTGATTTGAAGAAGTGTCCTGTTCTACTAATTTGTATAGTGACTAATGTATGTCTTTGCCCCGGGTTCAATTCCAGGTGGGAGGGCATCAAACACATTACAGTAATCTCCTTTTTAAATTGTAATTCTCGGCTTATATAGCCTAACATCTGAAAGAGAACTTAAATACAAAATAAACAGTCATGAAGTATCTTGAGACAACAATCCAAAAGTACACGGGCAAAGTGTTCGTCATCAAAGGTGCCTTTCCAAATGTTGTAATAATTTGATACATTGCATGTTTCATGTATACTGATAACACTTCACGAAACAGCAGCCTGCGAATTCAAATATACGAGATAGCAGGAGTTTGGAGTCTAATGCAGATTCAATGTGAAATTGATGGTGGGTCCCTTGAAAGAGAATGGCACAGTAAAATTTGTGAAAATCTTAATAAATAAACCGATGTTGACTTTAGAAACTGAAAGCTGTTTTACCATATTAAAGAATATAAAAGCACTAGCATCAATTACCTGCTACGCTGGGTTAAATTAAGAAAAAATAGTAACATGTTTCGTTAGTCAATCATTTTTTACTATTACTCTTTGATATCGGTCATTTTCGATTATTTTAATATACGTATCTCCTCCCCTTCCCATGTTACGGGGCACGGCATCAGAAGTGTCATTGTTCATCTCAATGAGCCCGAAAACTATGGATTAAACACTAATATCGGTCATTTTCGATCATTTTTAAATCTTTTCCCTCCCCACCTTTAAGTTACACCGTCAAAGTGATATGACAAAAAACATCTCTGGTTTAAACTTCATTTAGG
The DNA here is from genome assembly GCF_964235325.1 of Thermobia domestica. Classification (NCBI taxonomy): domain Eukaryota; kingdom Metazoa; phylum Arthropoda; class Insecta; order Zygentoma; family Lepismatidae; genus Thermobia; species Thermobia domestica. Next base: position 135,075,098 of record NC_137469.1, on the reverse strand, counting down.
TTGTAAATTTGATCGAGATCGGTCCGGTGGTTCAAGAGTTATTAAGTTTTATTTATTTTTATATATCTCCCCTCCTGTTACCCTCCCCTAAGTTCTACCGTGAAAGTGAAATGATAAAAATCACTTCAGGCCCGAACCTCATCTATGATCGAGATTGGTCGTTTGGTTGAAGAGTTAGTTTTGTATATATTTTAACTCCTACCTTCCCCTCCTCTAAGTTCTATCGTTAAAGTAAATAGATAAATACCATCCCAGACTCAAACCTCATCTATGTTGAAAATTTAATCGAGATCGGTCGGATGTTAAGAGTGATAAAGTCACAAAAATAGTCACTTTCATTTTTATTTTTTATGTATATCTCTCCCTCCCCCTCTTCTAGGTTCCACCGTTAAGATAAATGACAAAAGTTATCCCAGGCTCGAACGTCATCTATGATTAAAATTTGATCGAATTTGGATGAGTGATTCAAGAGTTAAGTTTTATTTATTTTTTACATACATCAGTTTTATATATTTTTAACTCCTTCCTCCCCTTCCCCTTATAAATATATATAAATACTTTCCAGGTCCTAACCTCATCTATGTTGAAAATTTGATCGAGATCAATTGAGTGGTTCAAGAGTTATTAAGTTTTATATATTTTTATAGATCTCTCTCCTCCCTTCCCCTAAGTTCTACCGTAAAAGTTATATGATAAAAAATACACCCCAGGTTCAAACCTCATATATGATAAAAATTTGGTTAAGATTCGTCGAGTCGTTTAAGCGTGACGAAGTTACAAAGACAGTCTCTTTTATTTTTATTTTTTAAAACATATACATATCTCCCCCTTTCTCCTCCCCTACGTTGCACCGTGAAAGTGAAATGACGAAAACATTCCAGGTCCGAACTTTACGTTGAACGTTTGATCGAGATCGTCGAGTGGCCCAAGAGTTATTAAGTTTTATTCATTTCCATATATTTTCCCTTCTCTCCTCAGTAGATGGTGATGTCCGCAACGTAATACGGCTTCTCATCTCAGAAGATACTATAGCTTCTCCGAATGGATCTGTATTAGAAGCATTAAAAGAGAAACATCCGGCTCACAATCACCCTTTTGAACCTCCCGATCTCATTGAGCCCAGTATTGTAGTGCCTAGAGTATCAGCTGACGAGTTTACGAAGGCACTTAAATCCTTTCCTTCCGGGTCAAAAGGAGGTATGTACAGTAGGGTGGGCCGAAATTTTCTTTTTCAGATATTCAGGATTGAGTAGTTATCGAAAGTTGTGCATTGGTACGAAATGAAGCCATGTCAAATATGTTGATTTTAAAACAATATTTAACCGGGACCCCGTGGCCCTAAAGTACTTAATTTTTTGTTCAAATAAAATGATTTTAGGTAATAAGAACATTTTACCAGACAATACTATTAACACATAAAACATGAAATACATGGTTTTAATATACGCAAATAACTATTGAGACCTTAACTAACTTTCATAACTACCATATTAACACACAAAAAACCTTCGTATTGAACACAGCTCAGAACTCTCAAACTTTAAGAGAATATCACTTTTTCCATCTGGATGCCAAATGCGCAACGCTGGCTTTCCGAAGGCGGCGCTTACATTGCTGAATTCAAATAAACTAGAAACGATATGGCTGCGAGCCTCTCTTGCTGTATTGTCTTGCCTTCGAATTAAGGATATGATTTTGAATTACAACTCAAAATACAAAATGATCATTAACCCCATTAAGAAACAAGATACCTCCATTAAGAGCCAAATTAAAGAAATTTAAGAACGGTGCTCACAAGTTATTTGATATTTTCTCTTGCAAATGCTGCGATATATTAACCTGTAAGTGTGATAAATCAAATTAAATACCGCCGTGGGAGCTCATATTAGATCAGGGAAATCAGAGACAAATGACGAATTGCAATGTAGATAAAGCAGAAACGCATAGACTCAAAAGAAAGCATGACACACAGATCTATTATAATGCTGCGGCACCAAATACAAGAGGGTTACAATCGTAGCCTCAATCCCACACTTGGAACATACATTAAGTACTTCCACCCCGAATTCAGACGATGAAGAGTTCGCATGGAGCTATCGTTTAGAGAATAAAATCTAAAGTAAACCCAAATTTGCAATAGTGAGCCCTAAACAAATGAGTACCGCAAAAGATTTAACAGGTGTCTCCAATAGGTCGGCTGCTGAAATTGTATCCGCTGTTTTAGAAGATATGAATTTACTGAACAAAACTAACCAAGACAAGGTAGTAGATAAAAACAAAATCCGTAGGAAACTAGCAAAAAAAAAAAAAAAAAAGAAAAAGAAACAGAAAAAAGAAACCGTCTACAGTGTAAAGCTACTAAATTTAAAGGTCTATTTTGATGGCCGAAAATACCAAACTATACAGTACAACCCCTCAAATCCGAACCCCGGAAATCCGAAAATCCGGCAAATCCGAACACGTTCTCAGGAGGAAAAAAAAATAACTACAGCTGGAAAATGAAAAAAATAGATTTAATCACACGAATTTTAGTTTTCTTTTAAGGTTTTAACATTTTTAGACTTAATGCTTATTCAAAATCATTATCTAATTATATTCTTACAAGAAGACAGTTATAGATATGCGACAATCATTTTGGACATGAGTGTACACCCGCCAGTCAAGGTCACTGCCCTTTCGACCACTGGGCTACCCTGTCTAACCTCAGTCGTTGTTTTACCGCCAATTCAGTGACGAAATAAGTACGTAATATTATTTCCCGGGTAATCCGAACACCCCGAAATCCGAACAGGCTTCAGCTCCAATTAGTTCGGATTTGAGGGGTTGTATTGTAGTTCTAATTGACAATTGCAGTAGGCAAAGCACTGAAGAATATGCGGATTATATCGATTTGACTGATTGGTCAGAAGTAATAGTAGTAACGAAACCTCCAATTTCGGCTAATGTATCAACAAAAGAACTAACCGAAATGATTGTGGAAAGAGGAGGTTTCACAGTTTGTCACGTTCCCCTTCCACACACAGGTTTTGGAGAGGTGTGTAAAGGTAGTAACAGAATCTTCTTTAGAAGTGTGCGGTAGTGTTGCACGAGACGTTATACTGTATTCGCGCAAATTGGAAGCACGAAAGTATCTACCAAGCTTCGAACATAAATCTCAATATTTTGTTCCAAGATTCAACTAAGGAGCTTTAAGTAAGATGAGAATGGGTGGGAGGAACTCGCTGTGTAACTACCTCCACGTGGTGAGTTCTGGGCTGGTTTGGCGTTTGTTGGTCAATTTTTCAATCTTACCTTATGTATTTGTGTCCGTACTATTATATCTACTAAACACCAATCAGACGAAGAGCTGCACATCAGATCAGAACATTTAAAATCCTGGGGTCAAGTTAAAGTATTAGGAATCTTAACCGATTTTCTATACATACTTAAAATAATGGTATATATATTTTTTAAAAACAAAATAACACTTTTCGGACCCGCAGGGCCTAGTGAAATATTTTTATCTGCCTCGGTTTTGGGGAAGAAACATAACATTATACAACTTTTGCACGGTACTCAGACTTAATTTTCTGAAAACAAATATTTCAATAATATTTTCACTACTCTCAACCATATTTTTTCAGGATTAACGTTCCTTCGGGCTCCCGGGGCCCGGTTAAATATCTTTCTATCCGGCTCTGTTTTGGCGAGGAAACATGATATTATAAATTTTGCACGGTACTCAAACTTAACTTTCTAAAAAATATATGTTTCAGTAATATTTTCACTATTCATAATTATCTTTTTTTTAAATAAACGTTCTTTAGGGCCCCTGAGGCCCGGTTAAATAACTTTTATTCCGGCTCTGTTTCTGTGAAGAAACATATCATTATACACTTTTGCACGGTACTGAAACTTGACTTTCTAAAAATATATTTTAATAATATTTTCATTGGTCGCTACTTTTTTTTCAAAATTAGCGTTCTTTCGGGCCCCTGGGACCTGTTTAAATATCTTTTTATCCGGCTCTATTTTGGTGAAAAAATATAACATAATATTATACAACTTTGCACGGTACTCAATATTAATTTTCTTTTAAAAAAAATCGGCCGTCTTCGGCCCACCCTAATGTACAGTCCCCGCCCTTCAATATTAAAGGATCTCCTACTCTCCCAAGACTGCAAAACTAAAGACCACCTGACTAACGCCATCTGCGATTTTTTCCACCTGATTATTTCTGGTGATGTGCCCATTGAAATTAGACCTATTTTCTTTGGAGCATCACTATTAGCTTTGAGGAAGAAACGTGGCGGCATTCGTCCCATCGGAATAGGCAATGTGTGTGGATTATCAGCCAAAATCATTTGCCATAGAATTAGAGAACCTGTAACACATTTTCTATCCCCACACCAACTGGGAGTTTGCGTCCTACATGGAGCAGAAGCAGCAGTCCACGCTGCTCGTATATACTACTCTTTTCCACACCATCAGGAGAAAGCGTTTCTGAAGATAGACTTCAGAAACGCTTTTAACGAGTTGAATCGTGACTCTATGCTCGTACAGGTAAAAAAACAGTTTTCCATCAATTTATCGATACGTCCATCAGTGCTACTACGAACAACTTATACTTAGGAGACGAAATAATCCTCTCTCAGCGTGGAGTACAACAAGGCGACCCTCTTGGCCCTGGTTTGTTCGCACTAACTTTACAATCCATCGTTAACAGTATCAATACGGAACTGAACATATGGTATTTGGATGACGGGACTGTAGCTGGAGACAAGGATACAGTACTAGAGACATTAGAAATGATTCGTAGACGGGCTAAGGAGATCGGATTGCAAATGAATTTCTCTAAATGTGAGCTCAGCTTTCTCGGAGTCTCCAATGAGCAGTCTAATAACATCTTCAAGCTGTTTGACGAAGCCGCGCCTGGGATTCAAAGAATGTCGACAGATGACGCCAGCTTATTAGGAGCAGCATTATCTAATGAGGCAACGAACAATATTAAAAGACAAAATTTCTAAATTAGAATTCTTCTTTACACGTCTTTCCTTGATTTCAGCTCACTCTGCCTTTTACGTACTACGTGCCTCATTGTCCATGCCAAGGCTGCTATACTTTCTTCGCTGTGATCCTTTTTGGCGGGATGCTTATTTTCTGGAATGCTATGACACCACCTTGAAAACCGGTCTAGAATCTATCCTGAATTGTTCACTCAACAATAACTCTTGGTTGCAGGCGTCCCTCCCTGTTAACCACGGAGGTTTCGGCATTCGCCGCGCCGCGCCTATTTCATCCTTTCTGTCTTCATTCTATGGCGCCAAGCCATTGATCGAGACTCCATTATCCAACAAAGATCGTAGCCTGGTATCGGATTCGGATGACAACGACAGCATATCTAAGTGGTCATCTATAATGGGATCAGATCCCCCTGATCTTGATAAGAGAGGACTACAATCCTCTTGGGACGATCTTCTTATAAATCATCACTTTTCAGCTCTACTTCTAGTAGGGGAGCTTAAGGCAAAAAAATGGCCAAACCCTGCACTTTGTGTTAAAAAGGTGCCACTCGGATATGTTGTTCCCCTGATCCAACTAAACAGGAATCGAAGTGGCCCCACTCCGACAGGTGGCCAGAATCCAATATGGCGGCTATCAAAGATGGCCGCCTCTGCGAATTCATAGTGTTGGTTTTAGAGGCATATATCTCCTTAACTAATAGTCCAATCTTCACGATTCAAAAACTAAACGACGTAGAAGATAACAGGGTCTAATAAATTGGCAAAAGTTTTTACCTAACACTGAAATTAACACCTACAGAAATTATTTAATTTGAAACTTTACATTTGTTATGATAAAGTTTACTCATATTTTTTAAAATAACAAGTAAACGACTGGGATTATCGAAAACAATGTCGTATAACTTTTTAAAGAGTGTTAAATTATCTTTCGTTTGGTGTATATTTCATTCAGATTGGTTAATAAACAACGAAGTTATGACAATTTAACGATTCTCAATGAGTCGATTGATTTTCCCAAATGTCGAGCGAGAGTTCATTTACTGTAATAAAACATCACTGATGGATGCTGTATTGTACAAAACAAATCATTCTCTTGTGATGTATTCTTCATAAGTCCCATTTTCACCAAAGCACAAGACAGCCTGACCGAGCCCGGTTATATGAACCCAACATGGCGGCCATTAATTATCATCCATAAAGATGAGTCTTTTTCGAAATATTTATTGAAGTATCTAGATTTATAAACAAGTACGACAAAGTAATAGCAAACATTTTTCTCTCCCCCATGCTTCTGCCCCACAGAGTAAGTATGGGAAGGAATGAACTCCAAATCATGTTTCGAAATACGTCAAAAGAATCGGATAGAACTGAGTGTTTAAAAAACTTGGAGTAATAACAACTGCACTATTCTCGAAGTATTTCCATTGAAAGTAGCAATGGCGTAAATTTCGTGTAATGTTTCGGCGGGAATAGTTCTGCATCACACAAAAAGAAAAAGTTTGAGGCTCGTTCGCAATTCTTCTGTTACCAAGATGTCGTCAATTCAAAATTAGCGATGTTTTTAAATTGTACAAAACACGGTTAATGACGATTATGAAAAAGCCTGAATCAGAAGAAATAGAAGTTCATAGTACAAGATTTCGTGAAAGGATTCTTCGTCACAGGCCTGAGCTAACAGCTCATCTATCCGGGAGAGGTGTTTTGCTTTCAGAAGGATCTGACATAATAAGTGAGCTGGAGAAAGACATTGAAGATGCTATGGCACTAAGTCGTGTTGTTAAGATGCTTCGAAAGGATATGGCAAACCACAAGAGTCATTTTGCAGGAAAATTTGAGAATCACTGCCAGGAAGATTCTGTTCCTCCTTCACTAATAGCTGCTGGTAATATGTTGCTTTATGATTCATCTGTCACCCCTGGTAGCAACGCAAGTCAAGCAACTTCAAGTTTATCGCCTGATAGCAAGCCAACTTATATTTTATAACTTCTATCAGAGAGCAGGTGATATTGAAACAGAAGCAGCAAGGCATAAAGCAATCGCGAGCCACCTCTTCCTCTCTATGTTGAGCTGAGCGTGTATGTTAAAACTCGTAAAAAATCTCTCATAAATGAACTGCATTCACAAGGCAATTCGTCTATACGTATACAGAAAATATCTTTAAGTCTTTCTCAGTGCTTGATAAATCAGTGACGAAATGGGTTTGTCCTTCCAATCTTCGTCGAGGTATTTTAACCGTTGCAGAATTAGATAATATTGACTACAATCCTTCTAGCACAACATCTAAGGATTCTTTTCATGGTATGAGCATTTCTATTTTCCAGCATCCTTCTAAAGATAACCGTGGCATTCAACGTGACCAGGTCTCACTGGATAAGTGAATATAAAAATGAAAACTGCTCCTGCTCTCGCCGATAATTATGCTCTAATACAGAGATGCAAATAAGCAACAAAATTTTACTCACCCAAGAAAAAAGCTACTAGCCTACATCCCACAATAGAAATTATTTACTTAGCTTGGTTATGATATTAAATACTCGCCCGCACCGATGAACCACTCGCCCCGGGCGAGTGGTTATTTGCATCCCTGCTCAAGTACCTCCTGCTTATATCATTAATAAGGAACCAGTTTTATCTCAACAGAATCCGCAGTTTGTAGAGAAAGTTCTTCCGCGAAATTGATTTTTCGCAGAAGAAAAAACTGGGAGTATTGGCTTGAAGCATGCTTAAAAAATGACACTATTTGCACTTGGTCTGTACACCATGCCTCGAAAACTGAAACTCTGCAAATGCCAAGTATATGCTGCCTGCTTCCGTTGTTTAAGGGAGACTCTAAATCTGTTGCTATGATACGGCACGAAATGAATGTTCTACGAGAACTTACAGACAAAGTCAACAAAGGACAAGTTCCGGATCTTGTAATGGATCAACCACTATTTGCCTTGGGGAAATGAATTCAATGGAATTGGCCAGAGTTATATGGCGAAGATCGTCAAATTCTGATGCTGAGAGGATTGCACATCGAACAAACCTTCTTGCATCTTATGGTTAGATGCAAGTGGTTGGGTAGAAATTTTATACAAGTCAGATGTAGCAACACCAGGAACCGCTGACAGTATATTGAAAGTAACTCATATTACCAAAGCTCGTTTTGCTCATCAGGTTACTCTGACAGTTTTGCATCATTTGCTGCGTGATGCATATCAGAATTCTTCATCAGGGCAATCTTTCAATGACTGGTATACTGAAAAGGAATCTTCGTGACCAACGTTTAAGTTTTGGATAATATATTACAGTCTCGTGATTTTACTCTTAATTTACATCAGAGCCATACGTCAAGGAAATTTTAAGCTCTACATTGAAACACTAAAACTAATGGCAGAATTGTTTTTCGCAATGGACCACCTTAACTATGCTCGTTGGCTTCCCGTTCGCATTTTTGATTTGAAGAAGTTTGAAGAAACACATCCTGAGATTATGATTTCGAAATGGGTTACTTTGTGATAAGAAAGACATCAAAACCTTTCTCTGCAATAGCTATAGATCATCTTACGAACAGAATAACAAAATTATAAAAGGGGATGACGGAGTGATTAGTCTCTTACACGACGACAATGCTCTTGTCAAATGGATGGCAGCTGGATCAGAAATTAGTAGACTAATTAATGAATTCAAATAATGAATATGATCCTGATAATAAGCACCATGAAGATTACTCGTTGATGCAAGAAAGATTTAAATCGTCCGTTGGAAAGATGAAAGAAGTTTTCGTCGAATTGGGGAATCCGTTTGAAGAAAATAGTGGACTTGATAATGTTGCTTCCAGAATCATCTATAGCGGTGATACAATTGAATCCGTATATTCAACAGAAGAAAACGGGTCTAATATGTACAAAGAATTTGTGCAAGAAAGATTAGTAGAATGTACCAAGCCATTCTTTTCGCCCATAAAAAAAAATCTCTAGTGCTTCGTTCTTCCCTTCAAAAGAATAAAACAAATACAAATGAAATAAAATTACTTAAGATGGACGTTGAGCTATTCTCTCGCTTACTACGCGTCAGTCAAACAAGACGACTTGACTTGGATGAATTCTTTCAACCAATTCCACAGTCTCTCTGCCATAATTCACAATCCTCAAAAAAGTCCGACTTAGTTATGCTTCTAGAGAGTGCAGCCAACATCAAAGAAGAACACTTTCCTAATTCTTGTGATGTTTTGTTATTTGATGGAGCAATTTTGGTTCACATTTTGCAACCAGTATCAGTAGAAACATTTTGTGATTATTTCCAGTGTAATTTCTTCAAATATGTTCAAAGAGAAACAGACACATTCCATGCAAAGCAAGTGGATCTGATATGGGATAGATACTCTTCAAAGAGCATAAAATCTTCCACAAGAGAAAGCAGGGATGTAGGAATAAGGACAAAAGTAACACCAACTACACCAATTCCTAGGAAGTGGAACGATTTCCTTCGTAATGATGCAAATAAATGAGAACTGTTCCTTTTTCTTGGAAAGTCTATGTGTGAAAAGGAAGGAAGTAACTTTGAGGTAGTAACCAGTAATGGATATCACATAGAAACTTCAAGAAATCTTCCAACATTTTCAAACAAATCATCAGAAAATCATTTAGAAGAAGCTGATAGTAGGATCATGTTACATTGCTTTGATGCAGCATTAAATGCACACAAGAAGATAGTAATCCGCACAGTAGACACAGATGTTGTAATACTTGCTGTATCGTTTTTCTAGGACTTTGAGCGACACGGTTTAGAAAAATTATGGATATCTTTCGGCACCAAGAAACATAATTGATTTTTCCCAGTTCATCATATTTCAAAAGCATTAGGAAAAGAAAAATCAACTGCGTTACGAGGCCTCCACGCGTTTACAGGATGATACAGTGTCATACTTTCTTCTCGAACATGGACAATTATAAGCATAGAAAACACGGCTTTTGTATCCTGAGGTGACGACAGCTTTCCTAACTATTTCACATCCTGTAATCAACATAGGCAAAGATTGTTTTAATTCACTGCAACGATATGGTGTCCTATTATATTCAAAAACAAGTGAAAATTTTAAAGTTAATGAAACCCGGCGAGAATTCTTTTTGAAAAAGGTCAGACCTCTTACTGCACTTTCTCCAACTTGTGATGCTTTGCTTCTTCACACCAAGCGTACAGCATACCAAGCTGGACAAATCTGGGGCCAGGCAATGAAGAAGACAGCACATATTCCTTCACCAGTAACTGGGGATGGACTGACAATGGAAGTGAACTTTCTCCAACATGGACTTCTATTCCAGTTGTATACGAAACATATAGGAAACTCTTTTTGAAATGTGCCTGCAAGACATGTACCCCAAGATGTCGTTGTAGAAGTGCAAGCGTCCCGTGTTGTTTTTTTGTTCTCTGTATAGGGGAACATGTGGAAAGGCGATTTAAACTGAAAACGAAGATCCAGACCAATAGAACTTTCATGTAAGTAGCACTCATTATTTTTGAAAATTCAGTTGATACACAGTAAATTTACACCTCGTTGGAAACTTATCAATAAATAGATAAACTTAAAGGTATGACTCTTTATAGAGTAGCTTGTACAAAAGTAATATTAACTGTTCGTCGAAATCATAAAACTGTTTGCACACATAGAAAATCCAAAAGATATATTGTGAATTTCAAATTAACGAACCAAGTGTTTGTGTTGTGTTTCTGCTGTTACAATACGAAAGAAATTATTTACTTTCTAATTTATAACAATATATTGCTTTATGTAATTTCCTTATAATATTGTAAGGAATATAAAGCCAATGTCTATGGTTTAAAGACATGAATTTATTTCTTAGTCTTCCTGTGCAGTTCTCTTTCAATTCAGATAAAACAATAAAACTTTTCTATCGTGACGCTACGCACGTAATTTCTTAAGATAAAAGTGAATAGTAATAGAATAGGTGATATTCCGTATTCGTTTACAAATCTAGATACTCGGGTCAATATTTCGAAAGAAACTAATTTTTATGAATCATAATTAATGGCCGCCATATTGGATTCATAACCGAGCTTGGTCAGTAGGCCCGTAGCCAGTCCAAAAATGTAGGGGGCGGCGAACCAGCCATATTATAGTTCATTTGCAAGCCTACCGTGAAAATTTTAGAGGACAAGTAAAAATTTAGGGGGGCCCGGCTCCCTAGACCCCCCTGGATACGGGCCTGTTGGTCAGGCTTACTTTGTGCTTCTGGTGAAAGTGGGACTTATGAAGAATACATCACAAGAGAATGATTTGTTTTGTACAATACAGCATCCATCAGTGATGTTTTATTACGATAAATGAACTCTCGCTCGACATTTGGGAAAATCAATCGACTCATTGAGAATCTTTAAATTGTCATAACTTCGTTGTTTATTAACCAATCTGAATGAAATATACACCAAACGAAAGATAATTTAACACTCTTTAAAAAGTTATACGACATTGTTTTCGATAATCCCAGTCGTTTACTTGTTATTTTAAAAAATATGAGTAAACTTTATCATAACAAATGTAAAGTTTCAAATTAAATAATTTCTGTAGGTGTTAATTTCAGTGTTAGGTAAAAACTTTTGCCAATTTATTAGACCCTGTTATCTTCTACGTCGTTTAGTGTTTGAATCGTGAAGATTGGACTATTAGTTAAGGAGATATATGCCTCTAAAACCAACACTATGAATTTGCAGAGGCGGCCATCTTTGATAGCCGCCATATTGGATTCTGGCCACCTGTCGGAGTGGGGCCACTTCGATTCCTGTTTAGTTGGATCAGGGGAACAACATATTTGAGTGGCACCCTTTTAACACAAAGTGCAGGATACTTCCCCTAAGCTCCCCTACTATTCAGTCATCCGATAACCCAGAAGATAAGACCAGACTCCTAGCTACATCATCTCCAGAAGCAGGCGCTTGGCTCCATGTTATCCCCGTCCCTTCTTTAGGATTACATCTTCCCAATGACAGTTTTTGAATTGCCAGTTCACTGCGTTTGGGAGCAGATGTTTGCAAGCAACACAGATGTCCTGCCTGTAGAAGTGTCGTAAACAAGAAGGGTCTTCATGGACTCTCCTGTGCCAATAGTGCGGGCAGACATTCACACCACTCAACGACATTATGATGAGGGCACTAATTTCAGCAGGCGTTCCTTCTATACGCGAACCGCTGGCATGCACTCGTGCAGACGGTAAGAGGCCAGATGGTATGACCCTAATACCGTGGACGAAAGGAAAAGCACTTCTATGGGATTTTACTTGTTCCGACACCTTCGCCCCTTCAAATCTACATTCTTCCTCAGCACAAGCTGGCAATGTGGCTGCTCGCCGTGAAACAGAAAAACGCAAGAAGTACAGCAATTTACTCGACAAATAAAATTTTGTCGCTATAGCTATCGAATCAGGTGGTTCATGGGGTCCCGAAGGCCTTCACTTTATAAAAGAAATCGATCACCGCGTTTATTTATCGTCAGGAGACGCTAGAGCAACCTCTTTTCTACTACAACGCATCAGTATGGCAGTACAAAGAGGGAACATTGCATCAGTTTTGGGAACGCTACCCTCTGGTAAGGAACTGGAGGAGACTTTTTTTTTTTTTTTTTTTTGTAATCATCTCGGCGAAAGTTTGAAAGTGCTGTTGCTACGTTTATCACAGTAATGTATATTATTTGATAATTATATTTTTGTTAGATCAATTGTAGGTGAAGAAAATATTGATCACAGATGTCTGTAGTGGAAGATGTAAATTTCTTGTTGATGTAAGAGTTGTATCTAGCTCCGTGATTCAGATCAGGCCCGTATCCGGGGGGGTCTAGGGGGGCCGGGTCCCCTCTAAATTTTGGCTGCCCCCCTAAAATTTTCATGATAAACTGGCAAATGAACTATAATATGGTAATGAACTATAATATGGTTGCATCGGGCCCCCCCAACTTCAGTCGGGCCTCCCTACATTTTTGGGCTAGCTACAGGCCTGATTCAAATTGTATCTAAATTGGTTTCATTTTTCCAATTTCTTGTATCAAAAGAAATTATTTTAAACAGTGGAATATATATATATATATATATATATATATATATATATATATATATATATATATATATATATATATATATATATATATATATATATATTATATACGTATTGATTTTAGTATATCTCTCCCTCCTCCTCCTCCCCTTCGTTGCTCCGTCAAAGTGAAATGATAAGAAAAAACACCCCAGGCACGAACCTCATCTATGTTGAATATTTTATCAAGATTGATCGTTTGGTTGAAGAATTACTACGTTTTATTTACTTTTTTATGATTCCTTATCCTCCTTCTCCCCTAAATTCTACCGTCAAAGTAAATAGCTAAAAACACTCCAATTTCAGAACTGCATCTACGTCAAAAATTTTATCGAGATTGGTAGGGCGGTTCAAGATTTTAAGAGTCACAAATATAGTCCTTTCAATTTTATAACATAGATTAGCCTTTGCTTAAGACCCCCGCGTTTGCTCGACCTACGGCCTCGCTTCTCTTACGGATTAGCCTTTGCATCAACAGTGAATTTCGTGCATTTCCTCTTCATTTTTATTCTATTTGTCCAGTTGTTGGCTTCTCCCCCACACACCCGTCTTTGCTCGGCCTACGGCCTCTTAAACCCACATCTACCGAATTTCAAGTTTCTTTCCCTATTTCAACCATCTAAAGGATAAGATTTTCTACCCCAAGAAAACGCATATTTAATTAACATTTGGATTTTTTCTTCATCTCCCTTTAGACCAATTAAAAATTAAAATTATTCACTTTTGGCAATTTTCCTGTAGGTGGCCAGAAGGTTACAATCATGCCAAATTTCATCATTCTAATCCTGCCGGAAATGCCTAAACATTTTGGGGTGTACAGGACTTCGCATATTAATAACATGGAAAAGATTTTTCAGTTCCCCATAAAACCACTCTAAATTTGGAAATTTTTATTTTTACTGATTTACTTCCGTAACGATAACGTAAACGTACAAGCATGCCGAATTTCACGTTTGTATTCCAATTCCAAGTAGGCCTACCTAAAACATGGAATTATAGGTCAAAAAAATACCCGTTTAAATAACATGGAAAAATTCTTCATTTCCCGTTTAGACCCCCTAAAAATTAAAAATATTCACTTTTGGCAATTTTCCTGTCGGTTGGTCCCAGAAAGCTACAATCATGCCAAATTTCAACTTTCCACGTCAACCGAAAGTAACCCTTTAATTTATGTCAGTTCATGGAGTTTTATATATAGTTATGATTTAAAGCAGTGCCGTAGCTCAAAATAGTCTCAGTGCAGTTCTCGGAAGTAATGTAACGCAAGTAACGCATTACTTGTAACGCGTTACTTTTTAAGTAACGTTTCCTAGGAACGTGTTACATTTTTTGCAAAGTAACCGTGACGGTAACGCGTTTCGCGTTACATTTCAGATGAGTAACTACAATATATGTATTTTTTTTTTTTTCGGAAACAAATGTCTTTCCTGTAAGTGAATTTCTCAGAATGAAACAATCAAGCATGAACTACGTATGTCAGTGACCGACAGTCATCGACACACACAGAAACAGATAAGTTCGTAGTGCCATTTGCTGTTTTTTGAAGATGAGGACAGTCTTAGGGTAATCACGTGTACTGATTGCAAACACCTGGAAGATTTTGTCGTGGATTTTGACAGCTCCAAATCAATGCATTCGGTGAGTGAACTAGGAGTGCAATGATACCGGTAGTCTATTTCACTTTGATTGGTGGTGTTTTTTTTAAAGATGAAGAACGAAAATATTTTACCGTTCGAACATTTGAAGGAATACTTTATATATATACTAATAACATATATATATATATATATATATATATATATATATATATATATATATATATATATATATATATATATATAGAGAGAGAGAGAGAGAGAGAGAGAGAGAGAGAGAGAGAGAGAGAGAGAGAGAGAGAGAGAGAGAGAGAGAGAGAGAGAGAGAGAGAGCTGAGGATGATGGTGGCCAGAATTTAAAAGTAAAGTGTCTGAAGTGCCCCGGCGGAAAATATCAACAACTAGGGTGTCATAATTAACGATTTACAGTAAGGGGTTAATATGAATAAACTGTTCTGATGAGCAGGCCTACTTTATCACTAGAAAATAGTTTGCTGATGCTATGTAATATTGGACTTCTTTCAGATCAGTTTGCTTATCGTGGAGTCCCGTTGATTATAGAGTTTGAAACTAGCTTTAAAAAGCATGTATCGATTTTAGAGTTACTGGCAAGTTTTGATTCACCCACAGTTCATGTGTTCTCATTTTATTAGTTGTAGTGTAATGTTTCTCTATATTCTGTACTTTTAATTTTACATAACAACATTGTTATTATTATATAATTAGTTTAGCAGAATAATAATAAGCAACCATTTTTCCTAACGCATAGGGATGAGCAAGAGTCAAGCTCAAACTCGACTCGACTCGAATTCAAGTCGAGTTTTGAGTCAAGTCAAAGGTAATATTCTCGAGTCGAGTTTCGAGCCGATTCAGTTTTTCGCGTCGAGTTTGATAAATGGCTCGTTCGTTTTAACTCGTCTTGAAATCATGGCCTGATTACACTGGAAAGCGAAAGCCATGAGAAATGTAAGCTAAACGTTAATATGGAATACTTTTAGTGTTGCTCACGTGAGGAGACACTGTTCGCATCTCGTCTCGATAGCAAGACCACAAGAGATTTTTATAACAAGCTCAGCTGGGCTCGGCTCAACTGAGAAGATGGCTCAAGCCAACTCGCTTGGGGTGAACCATCGGCTCGAGCTGGCTTGGTAGGGATGAGTTATATGCTCGGTTCGGCTCAACTGAGCCGAGGGCTTTAGCCGAGTCGGTTGGGTGAACTGTTGGCTCGGCTTACTTCTCGGTTCGGGTCGATAGAGAATGAGCTGTGAGCCGAGCTGCTGGAGTCGTTGACAATTCTAAACCCGGGCCGAGCAGTTTTGAAGATATTTGGCCAGTGCCCTATAACTTTTAACAGTGTTTGGCTCGAGCCCGAATACTCAACTTAGACTCTCAACCCAAATTCAGAAGCTCGTAAACCATGTCCTTTACTCCTAGACTTCACGACTACCGAGGTTGGCAATGAACTAGTTTTTTTAGTATTCAAATACAAGCCGCCTATCTTTCATGTTTATATACAGTGTTATTATTATTATTATTATTATTATTATTATTATTATTATTATTATTATTATTATTATTATTAATAGTAATAATAATAATAATAATAATAATAATAATAAATTGTTGTAGTAGTGTATATTGTCTATGTAATATACTTGAAGAATGTACTCGAAATTACAAACCGGATTTGGCTCGACTCAACTCGAAACTGGACCCCAATTCTAGGCGAGTTGGAGGAAATTTTTCGAACCGAGTTCTCGGGTCGAGCTCAAAGATGTCTGTTTCTAGTCGAATCGAGTTTCAAAGAAAACTCGCTCTAACTCGCTTGTGCCCATCCCTACGAGTACCGTAGTATGGCATTTTATTAATGTTACATTATATGAAAATGTTCATATATCAAGTAAAAATTTGTCCTTGCATTTACATAAAGCAATTCAGAACGTGCAATAATAGTAATAATAATAGTAATAATAATAATAATAATAATAATAATAATAATAATAATAATAATAATAATAATAATAATAATAATAATAATAATAGTAATAATAAGGGCGGCGGTAATTTCGTCACCAAAATATTGCCATATAGGTAATTTCGTCACCGAAAATTTTGTCACGATAATTTCATCACGGGTTTCTTTTAGAGCATAATACAAGTACAAAGAATGAACTCGAAAAAGTTTTTGAAGTTGTTTTCTTTAATCTTCAACTGAAGCAAAACTATGCAGCATAATCAAAATAGATTATTATTAAATAAAGAGTTACATACTTTAGATATCGTATTTGAGACAAGAGATAAAAGTTTCCAGTAATTCTATCACAGAAATATTATCATATAGGAAATTTTGTAACGGTTATTTTTTCATCTTTCTTGAACTAAGTAGAGGCAAACAAATGACCAAAACAGTTTACGTTATCTTAATCAAACTTGGAAAACAATTCAGTTCGTGTTGAACTCTACAAAATTGAAGTTTCGGGTACTCGACGCAAGTGCAAGCACCAGTAGAAGAAAATAATGCCAGCTTCAGCAAATGTTGAAAGCACCGCAGGAGCGTCATTTCAGATTTTGCTTGGGGGGGGCAAGACCCCTTCATATAAGCAAAATTTCGCGTTTTTACTAAATCTCTACTATTCTATTGATAAAATCTATATAGATCTCAAACTCAGGGGGGGCAATTGCCCCTCCCTGCTCTCCCTAAATGACGCCCCTGCACAGGCAACATGGAAACTAATGGGTTTATATATATCACCATTTACAAATATTAAGTTTCGCCAATATCAAAATTTTAGAACAGAAAATAGCAAACAAGTATAGGAAGATATGTCAATCCGTTTATTTTCCCGCAAACTGGACGAAAATTTGCATCGTACTTGTACCATTCTCTGAGCCCAAACTCTTGGAACTTCCTCCACGTTAACTGTCATGTGAAAAGAGTGATCGCTTTTAGGAGCTATTAAAAGAAGAATATTATATTTGAACTCTGAGTAAACATTGGCAAATTGTTATTGCATATATGTGAAGAAAACAAATTTATTTAAAGGAAGAGAAACGTATAAATATGTCTGGAAGTTTCCTTTAAATAGCCTTATGGAGCTATTGAGAAGTGAAACATGGATGGTGGACTGAAACTTTTCAATGGTTCCTTTAAAAAAAAGCCCTATATGTTACGGTATTTGAGCAGTACGGTACGCCCTAATGCAGAGTAAGACACAAAATTCATATGAAGAACTGTTTCGTGCGGTGATGTATCAATGTAGTGAATTTAGTGAATATGCGGACCCTGTAATTGTGGTTATGGATTTCTAGATAGCGGAAATGCAGGCTGTAAAAACAACTTTTGGAAACAACTCGTGTCCACCATCCATGTTTCACTTCTCAATAGTTGAAATATTTCACTTAGAGTTGAAACATAATATTCTTCTTTCAATAGTTCCTTGAGTAAACATTGTCAAATTGTTATTGGGTATATATGTAAAGAAAACACATTCATATAAAGGAAGAAAAACGTATATATTTCTGAAAGTTTCCTTTAAATACAGCCTTATAGAGCTATTGAGAAGTGAAACATGGATGATGGAAGGGAACTGTTCAATGGCTCCTAAAAAAAAAAAAAAAAAAAAAAAAAAAAATTGAGGTGAGACTTCCTTTACTAGGTGTACGCCCTAATACAGAGTAAGACATAAAATTCATATGAAGAACTGTTTCGTGAGGTGGCGCATCAGTGAAGTGAATTTAGTGAATATCCGGACCCTGTAACTGTGGTTATTGGATTTCGAGATAGCGGAAATGCAGGCTGTAAAAGCAACTTTTGGAAATTCAACTCGTGTACAGCGTTGCTTTTTTCACCTGACTCAGTCAACATGAAGGAACGTCGAAAAGCTTGGGCTCACAGAACGGTAGAAGAGCAATGAAAATTTTCGTCTATTTTGCGAGAAAATGAACTGATTGGCATTTCTTCCCATAGCACATGTGCATCGATTAATACAAGAGTCTTTGGAGGAAGAGCGGGAACTTCTGGACTGTTCTGATAGTACTTACGTGTCCGGCACATATCGCCGTGTTAAAGCTCGATCTGGAAATATTCGTTTACACAATGTGCCCCCTCTATATCCTCCAGACACCTGGAATGTTCACTAAGCCACCCTGAACAACAATCCTAGAACAAATAATATTTGTGAATCGTTGAACCAGAAGTTTCATCAACTGGTAGGAATATCCCACCCAACTATTTGGAGGTTTATTCGTGGAATTCAACAAGATGAAGCAACGGTTTCAACTATACTTCATCAAGATGCTGTGGACCAACAACCAAAAAAGAAAACTAAAAGAGCGTTTCAGACTTTGGAGAAACGGCTCTAGTCTTTGTGTTTAGCGTACAACGCTGGAACTAAAAGTTTGACAGATTTTTTGCTTGGTGTTTCATTTAATGTGATGCATAGTAGAAAATGAACATGTAAAATGATTATGGTATTATAACGACTTACATTTTCTTTACTCATTGTGTCATGTTCAATAAGACACTGGGCATTTTCGGTGACAAAATTACCGGTGGCGAATTTACTAAGTCAAAATTTTCGGTGATGAAATTACCTACATGCTAATATTTTGGTGACGAAATTACCGTGACGAAAATTCCGGAGACGAAATTTCCGGTGACGAAATTACCTAAGTTCTAATAATAATAATGGTAGTAATAGTAGTATGGAAAATTGAAGTCATAATTTTTTTCACATATTTAAAGTTTCGGACCTAAAAGTAACGCGTTACTTTCGAAGTAAAGTAATAGTTACTTTTTTGGAACGCGTTACATTTTAAGAAAAAGTAAAGTAACTTGTAACGCGTTACGTTTTAACAAGTAACTTACCCAACACTGTCTCAATGCATTAGCCATAGTATCAACACAGAAAATAATTGTAAAAACTAAACTTCAGAAGATATATTGACATATTGATTACTCAGAAGAACATCAGAAATGATTTCACATACGAATGAAATTGAATTTTTGTTTATGAATGGGTACTCCTTATTATGTGTAAATATGGCTACTTTCATTGGTTTTATGTTTTTTCTTATTTAGAATACTGAAAGAATTCTAGAATTATAATTTTGTAACGTCTGTGAACTTCCGAAAATTTATGTGACGAGACGCCACTGGTTCTATACTATTAGCTACATATGCATTAGATGCTATAGGTTTGAGCGTTATCAATAATGTTCATTGTCCAATCTAATAGCTATCAAACAGCAGCAAGTGGGATGATGGGGAACGACACTGGACAGAGTATGCGTTCTCGTCTTCTATGCATTGAGAGAAACCTGATCAGTGTCTAGATCGGAGGTTCGACTCCGTCTGAAGAACTGGGGCGTCTTCAACTGTTCTCAACATTTGTGTTTGTAGCTGAAATCCAAAAATAATTATTGTTAAGTGCTCACCTTTGCTGCGAGAGTCTTTGGTTTCATCCCAAGCTATGTGAGTTAGGAAGAAATCAAGTCCATTGATTTTCTCGAGCTGCTTCTGTTTCCTTCTACATTTTAATCCCACCAAAAATTTAATAATCATTAACTTTAGTTAATCATTCGTTTCCTTCAGCCTAAAGGGTATAAGCGTAGGTCATAAAACTAGAGACTTCATTTAGTTTAGTTTATTTTTTGAAATTGGAAACCTGGAACTGAATAGAAGATGAAGCTACAAGACTTAACTTGCCATCAAATAATTAATAACAGTCATAATTCTCTATGGAAATCATTATCTTTGTTTTAATCTCGCGTTGTGATGAAAGGTGATGAACGTCCTGCGTAAAGAACTAGTGACCTTTGGAAATAAAGCACAGAAATAATGTTTAATATACGTACTTGTTCTCGGACAATCAGCCAGGTTAATTCCACGTCGTCCTACGTTTCGAGAACTGACAACATTGTTCTCGTCTCTAGGGTGAAGTATGAGCGAACAAAACCAGAAGCTTTTATTATATAGATGCTGGCAGGAAGGAGACAGAGTTTGATTGGTCAATGGCGATGTCCCATCAGTCTGTGGCCTTAATTGTGATTGACTGGTTGATTCGGCCGTGATTTTTTTTTTCGTAGGACTTATACGTTTTCTTCCAATGAGGGAAAATCATGTTTGGCTGAGTTAAAGACCAGTATCCCTATTGAGATTACTGCCTTCTTTTAGCACTGGCGTGGTTAGCTTTTTAAATCTGGGAAGTTCGGATGAATCAAAACCAAAATCATCTTTCCGACAAAAGTTATATATACAAAGTGGTATAGTTTCTTTAAATATATTTGACTAGAATCTGGGGGACGCATCCCCCCTATCCCCCGTAACGACGCCTGTGCTTTTAGTATTGTTATTGCTTCCTTCACCTCTCTTTCCCAGAAGCATGAACACTATCAAAGTTGCTCTGACAATTGTAATTTTTATGCTTGCTGTTGGTTGATCTAATCGGATTGTTCTTTCCGTCGAATTTCTATTTCAGTGCTATTCAACCTTTTCTTCTCGCGTAACCGTAGACACAGTTCGCCATACAATTGTGTACACCTAAAGCTGTTTAAAAGAAATTAAATTCAAATTAACTTATTAAACTTAATACAGATGTTCTGTTGATTAAAAGGGGCAAATAGAGACACAACAAAAAGACAATCAGCGTGTGAATCAAAAGACTATGCATAGGGGGATAAAGTGCACATCCGAAAAAAATTAAAATCGGAAATTTCAATATATATATATATATATATATATATATATATATATATATATATATATATATATATATATATATATATACAGGGTGTCAAAAAATTCCACCGACAAACTTTGGGAGGTAAATCCTCTCATACGAAGAAACAAAAAAGTCTTAGTAAACATGGGTCCCGAAACGCGTTGTTTCGGAGATATAAGGCGCCGAAACCGTGGAAAATGAATCTTCAAATGCGTATATTTCAGAAACTATTCTACGTAGAGGGTGCGGTTTAAATCTCACCAACGAAGTCATACCTGCTCTTGTTAAACATGCATGTTTCATAATCTTGCAATGCCTGTGGAAGGGATTCCCCAAAGGAGCATAGGGATTCCCGAATAATCGGCCGAGTGAAGATGGCTCGAAAGGGGTATGGATGGACGACTTCCTCACCCGTTAACAGTACTTCCTGGTACCAAGACGATAACTCAAACGGATACAAAATAATGGACACTTGTATACCTGTTGTGTGTGGTTGCATAACCGCCACATACGGATGATGCCCAATAATGAATTTCGGAATGTGAAGTACTGTGAATATGCAGTCGAAGGTTCGTAGTGAGGCACGTGCGGTGTTGCTACAGCATAACACGAAGCAGAGTGCTTGAAATTGTGAAAACACATGATGCAAAGGAAACCCCCAAATAGCACGATAGCGAATACAGTCAGCACATTTCCAGATATTCGTAATGTTTAGCAATGGCTACAAATATCGTTATGTCTAGTGAACTGAGTGAATGTCACTAATGAACGAGACCCAATATTAAGTACATTACATGAATGATCTGATTAAATGTGTAAGAGATTTGTGATTTGAAATCATATGGATTATCTTAATAAGTCTGCAACTATCCACCTGATTCCAATGGTACTTGTTCATTTCAGTTGTTACATCGTTACGTGGATAAGCAAGGAAGCAACAGAAAGCAAGGTTGCACGTTGTCGCGTGTCGCGGGGTCAATCCCCACTAAGAGTCCAAGCTTTGGACTCAACAACTAAGAGATGGATCGGATCGCATTTGAAACTTTGGGTCCCGTCTCCATATAGCGCCGCTGCTGAAAAGGGACGTTGAACACCTTAACAAATAAACAATCAAACAATAAACAATTGTTATAAACGTACAATTGAATGATACTGTAGTGCGCGAATGTGATATCTAAATGAATTGGTTTAGCTCGTTAAATTAAACGTAAGTCCTGCTGCGGTTTCGTTTTCTCTTCGGGTACCCAAGCCGCTCGTGTTAACGGATTCCAAAATATGTAAACAGAACAATAAACCACCTTCATATTTTATATCTTGTCTTTATTCCTCCATTTAAAGTTACATCAAGATTGTCTTCGTGTCCATTTTGTTAGGTCTATAAGGCGGGGATGTTATTACAAAATAATAATCATAACGTCATACTCTTCTCATGTTTATTTTTGCTTACAATGCAAGATTGTCTTCGTGTCCATTTTGTTAGATCTATAAGGCGGGGACGTTATTACAAAATAATAATCATAACTTCATACTCTTCTCATGTTTATTTTTTGCTTACAATGCAACTGCTGGAGCCTCAAATCTATACGCCTATTCCAATTTAGCAACCACAGTAGATTAAGTGTAGAGAGAACCGGGTACGATCATTGTGTTCAGTAGCCGATCTTGAAAGTAAAAACTGGCGTGGAGGGGGTGTCAGTATTTTGCTATGTAAAATACGTAATTTGGACTGCGTTTTGGTATTTATGACATTAGTGATTTTCTAGTAACGCAGCAAAATTGGGGTAACCAAGGCCCCCCGACCTCACCCTAGATTCGCCACTCTTTGTTCAACCATTCTGAGTGGCTTTCTTCAGTTTCACAAGTCGAATGCCAAGATGGTACCTCTATAAACGCTCTGGCCGCAAGATCGCCTGCGTTTGTGTCTGAACTTTAGTCGTCAGATGTCATTAACTCTCATAATGTAAACAGATTTAGGCTGCACTTAAATGCACACGCAGTCGAACTCTGGAGGGTATTGTCGACCTTGAAAAACAAAAACAACATTGATTATCATTTTACTGTGTGTAAGGAAATTGGTTTCTGGTCTTCTTTAAATATTACAACATGTAAGAGGTATTTCAGTTTCACACGATAATTTTAACTGAGTCCAGAATATTCAACAAAAAGACATTGTCCTTGAAATGACAGTACATAGCGTTTTTCTTACGTCCAAAACTGTTTATAGGAACAAAAATACGATAGAAGAGATAAAATAAACATTGATTAACAGAGTCATACTGTTAGTGGGATTCGACTCTAAGCCATATGACAGACGAGCACCTAAAGAAGCTAGTCTACCGAAGACTGACGTGTATTCTGGAAGCGACTGTGCTTGTGTGCAGTGCTTACTGTCTGTGCTTTATAAAACACCGTAGTGGGAAATAGAGTTTACTTGGGCAGAATTAAGTGATATGCATCTGGCATATGGTGCAGCTTTGGGAAATGCAAGGGAGGCACAAAGACTGTATAGAGAACGTTTTCCAGAACGACGGTGCCCCCATCACACTACAATTACGTCAATTGATCGGCAGCTGCGAGAATCAGGTTCCTTACATATACACCGGCCTGATGCAGGAAGACCACGAACAGTGAGAACACCAGCATTCGAAGAGAATGTGTTGAACCAATTTGAACAAAATCCCTGAAAAAGCACGCGGGCCGTTGGACATGTGTTGCATGTTCAGCACCAGCAAATGTGGATCGTCCTACATAAAGAACATTTCTATCCATATCCCACACGTGTGCGATTTGCCCGATGGTACCTGCGGCAGTGTGAGAAGAATCCGCAGTTCGCGCGGCATGTTTTGTTCACAGATGAGAGTAGTTTTACTCGTGACGGATGTTACAATGCTCATAATAGGCATGTGTGGGCAGCAAACAATCCGCATGCAATGTTTCGCCGAGGTCATCAAGAACGATTCACAGTTAATGTGTGGGCCGGAATAGTGAATAATGTCTTAGTAGGATCTTATGTATTACCTCCACGACTGAACATGCATACTTACAGTGTGCTTCTTTCAGAGGTGCTCTCGGAACTGCTAGAAAATGTCCCCCTTGCAGTCCGGCGACAAATGTGGTTCCAGCATGACGGAGGTCCACCCCATCGGCCGCGGCGTGTTCAAAATGTACTTTCTGATATGTTTGGGAATCGATGGATCGGGCATGCTGGTCCTGTAGCATGGCCTCCTAGATCACCGGATATGTCACGTATGGACT